>NW_027036763.1:0-15697 GCF_034236695.1 Oncorhynchus nerka | reverse complement strand
TGTACTTCGTTCAGTTACGTATTGCATCAACACTATCTAACCCTACACACACAACACTATCTAACCCTACACACACAACACTATCTAACCCTACACACAACACTATCTAACCCTACACACACTATCTAACCCTACACACACTATCTAACCCACAATACACACAACAATTATCTAACCCTACACACACAACACTATCTAACCCTACACACACAACACTATCTAACCCTACACACACTATCTAACCCTACACACTATCTAACCCTACACACACAACACCCTATCTAACCCTATTTACATATAACACATTTATCTAACCCTACACACAACACCATTTCCAATTCTACACACACAACACTATCTAACCCTACACACACTATCTAACCCTACACAATTATTTATCTAACCCTACACATTTATTTAACACTATCTAACCCTAATAATAACACTATTTAACCCTACACACAACAACACTATCTAACCCTACACACAACTATCTAACCCTACACACACAACACTATCTAACCCTACACACACAACACTATCTAACCCTACACACAACAACTAACCCTATCTATCTAACCCTACACACACAACACTATCTAACCCTCCTACACACAAACACTATTTAACCCTACACACACAACACTATCTAACCCTACACACAACACTATCTAAACTTTACATACCCAACACTATCTAACCCAACACACACAACACTATCTAACCCTACACACACTTTATCTAACCCTACACACACAACACTTATTTAACCCTACACACACAACACTATCTAACCCTACACACTCAACACTATCTAACCCTACACACACTATCTAACCCTACACACACAACACTATCTAACCCTACACACAACACTATCTAACCTTACACACACAACACTATCTAACCCTACACACACAACACTATCTAACCCTACACACATACATTATTTAATTTTATCTAACCCTACACACAATTTACACTATCTAACCCTACACACAACAACTATCTATCAACCTTACACAACACTAAACCCTACACACAACACTATCTAACCCTACACACACAACACTATCTAACCCTACACACACAAATACTATCTAACCCTACACACACAACACTATCTAACCCTACACACACAACACTATCTAACCCCACACAACACTATCTAACCCTACACACACAACACTATCTAACCCTACACACACAACACTATCTAACCCTACACACAACATATCTAACCCTACACACACAACACTATCTAACCCTACACACACAACTATCTAACCCTACACACACAACACTATCTAACCCTACACACACTCTATCTAACCCTACACACCCACTCTATCTAACCCTACACACACTATCTAACCCCTACACACACAACACTATCTAACCCTACACACACAACACTATCTAACCCTACACACACAACACTATCTAACCCTACACACAACACTATCTAACCCTACACACACTATCTAACCCTACACCTTACACAACACTATCTAACCCTACACACACAACACTATCTAACCCCACACACACAACACTATCTAACCCTACACACACATAACACTATCTAACCCTACACACACAACACTATCTAACCCTACACACACACCCTACTAACCCTATATCTAACCTTACACACACAACACTATCTAACCCTACACACACAAACACTATCTAACCCTACACACACAACACTATCTAACCCTACACACACAACACTATCTAACCCTACACACACAACACTATCTAACCTACACACTATCTAACCCTACACACACAACACTATCTAACCCACACACAAACACTATCTAACCCTACACAACACTATCTAACCCTACACACACAACACTATCTAACCCTACACACACAACACTATCTAACCCTACACACAACACTATCTAACCCTACACACAACACTATCTAACCCTACACACAACACTATCTAACCCTACACACACAACACTATCTAACCCTACACACAACACTATCTAACCCTACACACACAACACTATCTAACCCTACACACTATCTAACCCTACACACACAACACTATCTAACCCTACACACACAACACTATCTAACCTTTACACACACTATCTAACCCTACACACACTATCTAACCCTACACACAACACTATCTAACCCTACACACACAACACTATCTAACCCTACACACACAACACTATCTAACCCCTGCACACAACACTATCTAACCCTACACACAAACACTATCTAACCCTACACACACAACACTATCTAACCCTACACACACTAACCCTACACAACACTATCTAACCCTACACACACACTACTATCTAACCACAACACTATCTACACACACACTATCTAACCCTACACACAACATCTAACCCACACACAACACTATCTAACCCTACACACACAACACTATTTAACCCTACACACACAACACTATCTAACCCTACACACACAACACTATCTAACCCTACACACACTATCTAACCCTACACACAACACTTATCTAACCCTACACAACACTATCTAACCCTACACACACAACACTATCTAACCCACACACTATCTAACCCTACACACAACACTATCTAACCCTACACACAACACTATCTAACCCTACACACACAACACTATCTAACCCTACACACACTATCTAACCCTTGCACACACACTATCTAACCCTACACACACAACACTATCTAACCCTTTACACATAAACACTATCTAACCCTACACACACAACACTATCTAACCCTACACACACAACACTATCTAAACCCTACACACACAACACTATCTAACCCTACACACACAACACTATCTAACCCTACACACACAACACTATCTAACCCTACACACACTATCTAACCCTACACACACAACACTATCTAACCCTACACACAACACTATCTAACCCTACACACAACACTATCTAACCCTACACACAACACTATCTAACCCTACACACAAACACTATCTAACCCTACACACACAACAACACTATCTAACCCTACACACAACACTATCCCAACCCTACACACACAACACTATCTAACCCTACACACACAACACTATCTAACCCTACACACACAACACTATCTAACCCTACACACACAACACTATCTAACCCTACACACACAACACTATCTAACCCTATCTAAACCCTACACACACAACACTATCTAACCCTACACACAACACTATCTAACCCTACACACACAACACTATCTAACCCTACACACACACTATCAACTATCTAACCCTACACAACACTATCTAACCCTACACACAACACTCTATCTAAACCTTGCACACAAACAACACTATCTAACCCTACACACACTATCTAACCCTACACACACAACACTATCTAACCCTACACACACTATCTAACCCTACACACACAACACTATCTAACCCTACACACAACACTATCTAAACCCTACACACACAACACTATCTAACCCTACACACAAACACTATCTAACCCTACACACTAACCTCACACTATCTAACCCTACACACACAACACTATCTAACCCTTACACACACTATCTAACCCTACTATCTAACCCTACACACACAACACTATCTAACCCTACACACACATTTAACACTATCTAACCCTACACACAACACTATCTAACCCTACACACAAATACTATCTAACCCTACACACAACACTATCTAACCCTACACACAACACTATCTAACCCTACACACACAACACTATTATCTAACCCTACATCACACAACACTATCTAACCCTACACACACTATCTAACCCTACACACACAACACTATCTAACCCTACACACACACACACAACACTATCTAACCCTAACCCAACACTATCTAACCCTACACACTACTATCTAACCCTACAACCCTACACACACAACACTATCTAACCCTACACACAGCACTCTAACCCTACACACAACACTAACCCTATCTAACCCTACACACACAACACTATCTAACCCTACACACAACACTATCTAACCCTACTAACCTTACACACACTACTATCTAACCCTAACCCTATCTACACAACACTATCTAACCCTACACACAACATATAACGTGTGTGTCCTACTGGTACTGCCACACACAACACTATGTCTATTTAATTTCCATACACACAACACTATTTCCAATTCCTACACACACAACACTATCTGGTGTGTTGTTCCAACCTTGTGTCCTACTGGTACTGTATGTCTGGTGTGTGTGTACACACACAACACCATCTCCTACTGGTACTGTATGTCTGGTGTGTGTGTGTCCTACTGGTACTGTATGTCTGGTGTGTGTGTGTGTCCTCTGGTACTGTATGTCTGGTGTGTGTGTGTGTGTCCTACTGGTACTGTATGTCTGGTGTGTGTGTGTCCTACTGGTACTGTATGTCTGGTGTGTGTGTGTCCTACTGGTACTGTATGTCTGGTGTGTGTGTGTCCTACTGGTACTGTATGTCTGGTGTGTGTGTGTCCCTACTGGTACTGTATGTCTGGTGTGTGTGTGTCCCTATACTGGTACTGTATGTCTGGTGTGTGTGTGTGTCCTACTGGTACTGTATGTCTGGTGTGTGTGTGTCCTACTGGTACTGTATGTCTGGTGTGTGTGTGTCCTACTGGTACTGAATGTCTGGTGTGTGTCCTACTGGTACTGTATGTCTGGTATGTATGTGTCCTACTGGTACTGTATGTCTGGTGTGTGTGTGTCCTACTGGTACTGTATGTCTGGTATGTATGTGTCCTACTGGTACTGTATGTCTGGTGTGTGTGTGTCATTTACATTACATTTAAGTCATTTAGCAGACGCTCTTATCCAGAGCGACTTACAAATTGGGTTAGTCCTACTGGTACTGTATGTCTGGTGTGTGTGTGTCCTACTGGTACTGTATGTCTGGTATGTATGTGTCCTACTGGTACTGTATGTCTGGTGTGTGTGTGTCCTACTGGTACTGTATGTCTGGTGTGTGTGTGTCCTACTGGTACTGTATGTCTGGTGTGTGTGTGTCCTACTGGTACTGTATGTCTGGTATGTATGTGTCCTACTGGTACTGTATGTCTGGTGTGTGTGTCCTACTGGTACTGTATGTCTGGTATGTATGTGTCCTACTGGTACTGTATGTCTGGTGTGTGTGTGTCCTACTAGTACTGTATGTCTGGTGTGTGTGTGTCCTACTGGTACTGTATGTCTGGTATGTGTGTGTCCTACTGGTACTGTATGTCTGGTGTGTGTGTGTCCTACTGGTACTGTATGTCTGATGTGTGTGTGTCCTACTGGTACTGTATGTCTGGTATGTGTGTGTCCTACTGGTACTGTATGTCTGGTGTGTGTGTGTCCTACTGGTACTGTGTGTGTGTCCTACCTGTGTGACAGGGATGGGAGTAGTTGAGTGCGAGGACAGGAGCCCAGGAAGAGAGACAGGCCATCACACTGCTGTTTCCTAACGTTGTATTAGTCTACAATACACACACACACACACACACACATATACACACACACACACACACATATACACACACACACACACACACACACACCCGTTACATCAGTTAACAGAAAAAAATTATACTTCGTCGTGTGTGTGTGTGTGTGTGTGTGTGTGTCTGTGTGTGTGTGTGTGTGTGTGTGTGTCTGTGTGTGTGTGTGTGTGTGTGTCTGTAGTGTAATCAGGTTCAAGGTCCCTCCAGTAGACTGTGTGTTGAGGGGGTGGTGAGGAGCGTGGGGTGTGTGTGTGTTACTCACAGTGTTGAGTGTAATCTCCAGGTTCAAGGTCCCTCCAGTAGACTGTGTGTTGAGGGTAGGTGAGGAGCGTGGGGTGTGTGTGTTACTCACAGTGTTGAGTGTAATCTCCAGGTTCAAGGTCCCTCAGTAGACTGTGTGTTGAGGGGGTAGGTGAGGAGTGTGGGGTGTGTGTGTGTGACTCAGGTTCAGTCCCTCCAGTTGTGTGTTGAGGGTAGGTGAGGAGCGTGGGGTGTGTGTGTGAATGTTGAGTGTAATCTCAGGTTCAAGGTCCCTCCAGTAGACTGTGTGTTGAGGGGGTAGGTGAGGAGCGTGGGGTGTGTGTGTGTGTTACTCACAGTGTTGGAGTGTAATCTCCAGGTTCAAGGTCCCTCAGTAGACTGTGTGTTGAGGGGGTAGGTGAGGAGCGTGGGGTGTGTGTGTGTGACCGTTACATTAGGTCCATTAATGGGAGTGAACCGGACAGACAGAACGTCTAGTTCCTCAGTAGACTGTGAGCACTGGGACACTCCACACACTCCGACGACACGTTGTTATGACGACCTGCCTCGGCGACCACAGAACCGTTGCCTGGTGATGTTGTCGTGCCGCTGTTGCCATGGAGCCTGTTAATGTAATCGTCTCCAGACATACCCACGCTCTGAGGCTTACAACCCACTGACACACACACACACACACACACACACACATGGTACAACCACTGTTACCGCATCGCCTCACATATGGTGTGTGTGTGTGTGTGTGTGTGTGTGTGTGTGTGTGTGTGTGTGTGTGTGTGTGTGTGTGTAGTGCGTACCTGTGTAGTTGACTGAGATGCTGAAGGCTGTGGTTTGGTTGCTATGGTAACTATCCACGGTGACTCGTATCCAAGTATTCCATGGGGAGCGGGAGAACGGCCAGGCAGCCAATCAGAGAACAGTTCACCCTCACAAGCTCCCCTGGGGCGGAGGAGCCCAGCGTGAGGGACAATGAACAGTCTCCGTTCACAAGTCCCTCCCCCCAGGTACAGCCACTCACAGACACCGAGAGAGACGACACGAACTCTGGAACAAACACCCTGACAGAGAGAGAGAGAGAGAGAGAGATATCTATTAACAACCAACTACTCCAACAGTCTGAAAAGATAGATGGATTCCTTCTTCTACCATAGTCCCACACAACCTTCCAATGTATTATATTTACATGGTCCTAAAGCATTGCATGTATATGAAGATGACAGACAGGACTCCATCCTCCTTCTAAGTTGTCACGCCAGGAGGTTTGGCTCGAGTCCAATTTTTGATTTTGGTCCCAACCGCTGTGTCTTTGTGAGACGCAGAGAAGGTGAACGGATGATCTCCACATGTGTGGTTCCCACCGTGAAGCATGGAGGAGGAGGTGTGTGGTTCCCACCGTGAAGCATGGAGGAGGAGGTGTGATGGTGTGTGGTTCCCACCGTGAAGCATGGGAGGAGGAGGTGTGATGGTGTGTTTCCCACCGTGAAGCACTGAGGAGGAGGTGGTGTGATGGTGTGTGGTTCCCACCGTGAAGCATTGAGGAGGAGGAGGTGGTGTGATGGTGTGTGGTTCCCACCGTGAAGCACTGAGGAGGAGGAGGTGTGATGGTGTGCGGTTCCCACCGTGAAGCACTGAGGAGGAGGAGGTGTGATGGTGTGCGGTTCCCACCGTGAAGCACTGAGGAGGAGGTGGTGTGATGGTGTGTGGTTCCCACCCACTGAGAGCACTGAGGAGGAGGAGGTGGTGATGGTGTGCGGTTCCCACCGTGAAGCACTGAGGAGGAGGTGGTGTGATGGTGTGTTCCCACCGTGTTCCCACCGTGAAGCACTGAGGAGGAGGAGGTGTGATGGTGTGTGGTTCCCACCACTGAGGAGGAGGAGGTGATGGTGTGTGGTTCCCAGCACTGAGGAGGAGGAGGTGTGATGGTGTGTGGTTCCCACCGTGAAGCACTGAGGAGGAGGTGTGATGGTGCTTTGCTGGTGACACGGTCAGTGATATATTTACATTTCAAGGCACACTTAACCAACATGGCTACTAGAGCATTCTGCAGCGATACGCCATCTCATCTGGTTTGAGGGACTATTAGTGGGGCTATCATTTGTTTTTCAACAGGACAATGACCCAACACACCTCCAGGCTGTGTAAGGGCTGGTGACCAAGAAGGAGAGTGATGGAGTGCTGCATCAGATGACCTGGCCTCCACAATCACCCGACCTCAACCCAATTGAGATGGTTTGGGATGAGTTGGATCGCAGAGTGAAGGAAAAGCAGCCACCAAGTGCTCAGCATATGTGGGAACTCCTTCAAGACTGTTGGAAAAGTATTCCTTATGAAGCTGGTAGAGAGAATGCCAATGTTGTGCAAAGCTGTCATTAAGGCTACTTTGAAGAATCTAAAATATATTTTGATTTGTTTAACACTTTTTTGGTTACTACATGATTCCATATGTGTCATTTCATAGTTTTGATGTCTTCACTATTATTCTACAATGTAGAAAATAGTAAAACATTTATGTTTATGTTAAGTAACGGCCATTTAACGGTTAACGGTCAATTACCGTGATTGTCAAGCAAACAGTTATTTGTAATACATATTATATACGTCTATACATATTATATACGTCTCTCTCTATATATATATATATATATATATATAATAATAAATATTATAATAATAATAATACATATTATATACATCTATATATATTATATACATCTATATATATTATATACATCTATATATATTATATACATCTATATATATTATATACATCTATATATATTATAATAATACATATTATATACATCTATATATATTATATACATCTATATATATTATAATAATACATATTATATACATAATATATATAATATATACATCTATATATATTATAATAATAATACATATTATATACATCTATATATATTATATACATCATATATATATAATAATAATAATAATATAATATTATATACATCTATATATATTATAATAATACATATTATATACTCTATATATATTATATACATCTATATATAATAATAATAATACATATTATATACATCTATATATATATATATATATATATTATATACATCTATACATATTATATACATCTATATATATATATACATCTATATATATTATAATAATATATTATATACATCTATATATATTATAATAATACATATTATATACATCTATATATATTATATACATCTATATATATTATATACATCTATATATATTATAATAATAATATATACATATTATATTATATACATCTATATATATTATAATAATACATATTATATACATCTATATATATTATAATAATACATATTATATACATCTATATATATTATATACATCTATATATATTATATATATATATTATATTATACATATAATATACATCTATATATATTATAATAATACATATCTATATACATCTATATATATTATATACATCTATATATATTATATACATCTATATATATTATATACATCTATATATATTATAATAATACATATTATATACATCTATATATATTATAATAATACATATTATATACATCTATATATATTATAATAATACATATTATATACATCTATATATATTATATACACCTATATATATTATAATAATAATACATATTATATACATCTATATATATTATAATAATACATATTATATACATCTATATATATTATAATAATAATACATATTATATACATCTATATATATTATAATAATACATATTATATACATCTATATATATTATAATAATACATATTATATACATCTATATATATTATATACATCTATATATATTATATACATCTATATATATTATAATAATACATATTATATACATCTATATATATTATAATAATACATATTATATACATCTATATATATTATAATAATACATATTATATACATCTATATATATTATAATAATAGCATCTATATACATCTATATATATTATAATAATACATATTATACATCTATATATATTATATACATCTATATAATTATATAATAATACATATTATATACATCTATATATATTATAATAATACCATATTATATACATCTATATATATTATATACATAATATTACATACCTATATATATTATATACATCTATATACCATTATATACATCTATATATATTATAATAATAATATTATATACATCTATATATATTATAATAATACATATTATATACATCTATATATATTATATACCATCTATATATATTATATACATCTATATATATTATAATAATAATATTATATACATCTATATTATTATATACATCTATATAATTATTACATAATAATATAATAATAATAATATTATATACATATATAATATTATAATAATAATACATATTATATAATCTATATATATTATATACATCTATATATATATTATATACATCTATATATATTATAATAATAATACATATTATATACATCTATATATATTATAATAATAATACATATTATATACATCTATATATATTATATACATCTATATATATTATATACATCTATATATATTATAATAATAATAAATATATTATATACATCTATATATATTATATACATCTATATATATTATAACAATATATATATTATATACATCTATATATATTATATACATCTATATATATTATAATAATAATATATATTATATATATACATTGTTATATATATTATAATAATATATATTATATACATCTATATATATTATATATCTATATACCATATACATCTATATATATTATATACATAATATATATTATATACATCTATATATATTATAATAATACATATTATATACATCTATATATATTATAATAATACATATTATATACATCTATATATATTATATACATCTATATATATTATATACATCTATAGCCATTATAATCTATATATATTATATACATCTATATATATTATAATAATAATAACATATTATATACATCTATACATATTATATACATCTATATATATTATATACATCTATATATATTATATACATCTATATATATTATATACATCTATACATATTATAATAATACATATTATATACATCTATATATATTATATACATCTATATATATTATATACATCTATATATATTATATACATCTATATATATTATATACATCTATATATATTGTAATACCAAAGCCATATACATCTATATATATTATATACATCTATATATATTATAATAATAATATATATTATATACATCTATACATATTATAATAATATATATTATATACATCTATATATATTATATATCTAATATATATTATATACATCTATATATATTATAATAATAATACATATTATATACATCTATATATATTATAATAATAATACATATTGATATATATATATATTATATATATTATATATATTATAATAATACATATTATATACATCTATATATATTATAATAATAATACATATTATATACATCTATATATATTATATACATCTATATATATATTGTACATAATAATATTATATACATCTATATATATTATAATAATATACATATTATATATATTATATATAATAATAATACATATTATATACATCTATATATATTATAATAATATATATATTATATACATCTATATATAATATATTATATACATCTATATATATTATATACATCTATATATATTATAATAATAATAATATATATTATATACATCTATACATATATATTATATATAATCTATATATATTATATACATCTATATATATTATAATAATATATATATTATAATAATAACTTAATATATATTATAATAATAATACATATTATATACATCTATATATATTATAATAATAATACATATTATATACATCTATATATTATAATAATAATATATATTATATACATCTATATATATTATAATAAATATATATATAATAATCTATATATATTATAATAATAATACATATATATAATCTATATATATTATAATAATATATTATATAATTATAATATATTATATAATAATTATATATTATATACATCTATATATATTATAATAATAATATATATTATATACATCTATATATATTATAATAATAATAATAATATTATATACATCTATATATATTTAATAATAATATATATTATATACATCTATATATATTATATACATCTATATATTATTATATAATACATATTATAATAATAATAATAATAATCTATATATATTATATAATCTATATATATTATATAATATTATAATCTATATATATTATATAATCTATATATATTATATACATCTATATATATTATAATAATAATTATACATATTATATTATAATATATATTATATACATCTATATATATTATAATAATAATAACATATTATATACATCTATATATATTATATATAATATATATTATATACATTATATATATTATATACATCTATATATATATAATATATACATCTATATATATTATAATAATTATATTATATATTACATCTATATATATTATAATAATAATATTATATTATTATATATAATATTATATACATCTATATATTATACATCTATATAATAATATATACATCTATATATATTATATAATAATAATATAATATTATATAATTATCTATATATATTATATACATCTATATATATTATAATAATAATATGCGTCTATATATATTATAATAATAATACATATTATATAATCTATATATATTATTATAATAATAATCTATATATATTATATATATTATATACATCTATATATATTATATAATAATATTATATATTATAATAATACATCTATATATATTATAATAATAATATATTATATACATCTATATATATTATATAATAATACATATTATAACATCTATACATATTATATACATTATATATATATATACATCTATATATATTATATAATCTATATATATTATATACATCTATATATATTATATACATCTATATATATTATATACATCTATATATATTATAATAATATGATACATATATATATTATATATCTATATATATTATATACATCTATATATATCTATATATTATATCTATATATATTATATACATCTATATATATTATAATAATAATACATATTATATACATCTATATATATTATAATAATATATATTATATATATTATATATATTATATAATATAATAATATATACATCTATATATATTACATAATAACTATTATATATATTATAATATATAATTATATATTGATATTATATATATATAATAATACATATTATATACATCTATATATATTATAATAATAATAACATATTATATATATCTTATATAATAATTATAATAATATAATATTATATACATCTATATATATTATAATAATAATATAATTATATACATCTATATATATTATATAATAATACATATATATACATCATATATATTATAATCTATATATATTATATACATGCATATATATATAATAATAATACATATTATATATATGCATATATATTATATACATCTATATATATTATAATCTATACATATTATATATCTATATATATTATAATACATCTATATATTATATACATCTATATATATTATATACATCTATATATACATATTATAATAATAATACATATTATATACATCTATATATATTATAATATACATGTATATATATTATATATAATACATATTATATACATCTATATATATTATAATAATAATACATATTATATACATCTATATATATTATATACATCTATATATATTATAATATATATATTATATACATCTATATATATTATATAATAATATTATATACATCTATATATATATATACATCTATATATATTATATACATCTACTATATGTATATAATAATATATATTATATACATCTATATATATTATATATCTATATATATTATAATAATATATATTATATAATATTAATTATTATATGTGATCTATATATATTATATGCATATTATATATATCTATATATATTATATACATCTATATATATATATATAATCTATATATATTATATACATTATATATATTATAATAATATATATTATATACATCTATATATATTATAATAATAACATATTATATATATCTATTATATTATATACATCTATTGATATATAATAATAATACATATTATATACATCTATATATATTATAATTGATACATATTATAATACATAATATATACATCTATATATATTATATACATCATATATATTATAATAATAATACATATTATATACATCTATATATATTATATAATTGATATATTATAATAATATACATCTATATATATTATAATAATATATATTATATAATAATAATATTGATATTTATATATTATAATAATAATACATATTATATACATCTATATATATTATAATACATCTATATATATTATAATAATAATACATATTATATAATTATATATACATCTATATATATTATAATAATAACATTTATATACATCTAACTTATATTACATCTATATATATTATATTTATCTATATATATTATAATAATAACATATTATATACATCTATATATATTATATATAATATATATTATATACATCTATATATATTATATAATAATATATATTATATAAATCTATATATATTATAATAATAATCTATATATATTATATATAATAATACATATATATATTATACATACATAATATATATTATAATAATATACATAATTGTTACATCTATATATATTATAATTAATACATATTATATACATCTATATATATTATATAATATATTATATACATCTATATATATTATAATAATAATACATATTATATTATAATACATCTATATATATTATAATAATAATATATTATATACATCTATATATATATTATATACATCTATATATATTATATATTGATATATATAATAATAATAATACATATTATATACATCTATATATATTATAATAATAATATTATATACATCTATATATATTATATACATCTATATATATTATATACATCTATATATATTATAATACGTAATACATATTATATACATCTATATATAATAATATATCTATATATATTATATACATCTATATATATTATAATAATAATACATATTATATACATAATATATATATTATATTATAATAATATATTATATATTTATCTATATATATTATAATAATAATACGTATTATATACATCTATATATATTATAATAATACATATTATATACATCTATATATATTATATACATCTATATATATTATATACATCTATTATAATTATATATATCTATATATATTATATACATCTATTATATATTATAATAATACATATATTATATATATACTATATATATTATAATAATACATATTATATACATCTATATATACTATAATAATAAATACATATTATATACGCTTCATATATATTATAATAATACATATTATATACATCTATATATATTATAATAATACATATTATATACATCTCTATATATATTATATAACATCTATATATATTATAATAATACATATTATATACATCTATATATATTATAATACAATCTATATATTCTATATATCTATATATATTATATACATCTATATATTATATACATATTATATACTATATATATAATAATATATATTATATACATCTATATATATAATAATAACATATTATATATACATCTATATATATTAATTACATCTATATATATTATATACATCTATATATATTATAATATATTAAAATACATATTATATACATCTATATATATTATATACATCTATATATATTATAATAATAATACATATTATATAGTCTATATATATTATAATAATATACATATATATA
>NW_027036762.1:0-15693 GCF_034236695.1 Oncorhynchus nerka | reverse complement strand
CCTCATTCAGAAAGACAGTGCTGTGTGAGTGCGCTATAGAGTGTTCTCTTCAGACAGAAACAGACAGGTGCTGTGTGGAGGTCCGTCTATAGGGGTGTTTCCCCTCCATTCAGACAGAAGCAGACAGGTGCTGTGTGGAGGTGCGTCTATAGGGAGTGCTTCCCCTCATTCAGACAGAAACAGACAGGTGCTGTGTGGGAGGTGCGTCTATAGAGTGTTTCCCTCATTCAGACCAGAAACAGACAGGTGCTGTGTGGAGAGTGCGTCTATAGGGGTGCTTCCCCTCATTTCAGACCAGAAACAGACAGGTGCTGTGTGGAGTGCGTCTATAGGGGTGTTTCCCCTGCATTCAGACAGAAGCAGACAGGTGCTGTGTGGAGGTGCGTCTATAGGAGTGCTTCCCTCATTCAGACAGAAACAGACAGGTGCTGTGTGGAGGTGCGTCTATAGGGGTGCTTCCCCTGTTCAGACAGAAACAGACAGGTGCTGTGTGGAGGTGCGTCTATAGGGGTGTTTCCCCTCATTCAGACAGAAACAGACAGGTGCTGTGTGGAGGTGCGTCTATGAGGGATGCTTCCCCTCATTCAGACAGAAACAGACAGGTGCTGTGTGGAGGTGCGTCTATAGGGGTGTTTCCCCTCATTCAGACAGAAACAGACAGGTGCTGTGTGGAGGTGCGTCTATAGGGAGTGCTTCCCCTCATTCAGACAGAAACAGACAGGTGCTGTGTGGAGGTGCGTCTATAGGGAGTGTTTCCCCTCATTCAGACAGAAACAGACAGGTGCTGTGTGGAGGTGCGTCTATAGGGGTGCTTCCCCTCATTCAGAACAGAAACAGACAGGTGCTGTGTGGAGTGCGTCTATAGGGTGCTTCCCCTCATTCAGACAGAAACAGACAGGTGCTGTGTGGAGGTGCGTCTATAGAGGGTGTTTCCCCTCATTCAGACAGAAACAGACCCAGGTGCTGTGTGGAGTGCGTCTATAGGGGTGTTTCCCCTCATTCAGACAGAAACAGACAGGTGCTGTGTGGAGGTGCGTCTATAGGGGTGTTTCCCCTCATTCAGACCAAACAGACAGGTGCTGTGTGGAAAGGGTGTTTCCCCTCATTCAGAAAAGTGAACCAGGTGGAGGTGCGTCTAGGGTGTTTCCCCTCATTCAGACAGAAACAGACAGGTGCTGTGTGGAGGTGCGTCTATAGGGGTGTTGCCCTCATTCAGACAGAAACAGACAGGTGCTGTGTGGAGGTGAAATCTATAGGGTGTTTCCCTCTCATTCAGACAGAAACAGACAGGTGCTGTGTGGAGGTGCGTCTATAGGGGTGTTTCCCCTCATTCAGACAGAAACAGACAGGTGCTGTGTGGAGGTCGTCTATAGAAGTGCTTCCCCTCATTCAGACAGAAACAGACAGGTGCTGTGTGTGTGGAGGTGCGTCTATAGGGGTGTTTCCCCTCATTCAGACAGAAACAGACAGGTGCTGTGTGGAGGTGCGTCTATAGGGGTGCTTCCCCTCATTCAGACAGAAACAGACAGGTGCTGTGTGGAGGTGCGTCTATAGGGGGTGTTTCCCTCATTCAGACAGAAACAGACAGGTGCTGTGTGGAGGTGCGTCTATAGGGGTGTTTCCCTCATTCAGACAGAAACAGACAGGTGCTGTGTGGAGGTGCGTCTATAGGGGTGTTTCCCTCATTCAGACAGAAACAGACAGGTGCTGTGTGGAGGTGCGTCTATAGGGTGTTTCCCCTCATTCAGACAGAAACAGACAGGTGCTGTGTGGAGGTGCGTCTATAGGGGTGTTTCCCTCATTCAGACAGAAACAGACAGGTGCTGTGTGGAGTGCGTCTATAGGGGTGTTCCCCTCATTCAGACAGAAACAGACAGGTGCTGTGTGGAGGTGCGTCTATAGGGGTGCTTCCCTCATTCAGACAGAAACAGACAGGTGCTGTGTGGAGGTGCGTCTATAGGGTGCTTTCCCCTCATTCAGACAGAAACAGACAGGTGCTGTGTGGAGGTGCGTCTATAGGGTGTTTCCCCTCATTCCAGACAGAAACAGACAGGTGCTGTGTGGAGGTGCGTCTATAGGAGTGTTTCCCCTCATTCAGACAGAAACAGACAGGTGCTGTGTGGAGGTGCGTCTATAGGGGGTGTTTCCCCTCATTCAGACAGAAACAGACAGGTGCTGTGTGGAGGTGCGTCTATAGGGGTGTTTCCCCTCATTCAGACAGAAACAGATGGTGCTGTGTGGAGGTGCGTCTATAGGGGTGTTTCCCCTCATTCAGACAGAAACAGACAGGTGCTGTGTGGAGGTGCGTCTATAGAGTGTTTCCCTCATTCAGACAGAAACAGACAGGTGCTGTGTGGAGGTGCGTCTATAGGGTGTTTCCCTCATTCAGACAGAAACAGACAGGTGCTGTGTGGAGGTGCGTCTATAGGGTGTTTCCCCTCATTCAGACAGAAACAGACAGGTGCTGTGTGGAGGTGCGTCTATAGGGTGTTTCCCCTCATTCCAGACAGAAACAGACAGGTGCTGTGTGGAGTGCGTCTATAGGGGTGCTTCCTCATTCAGACAGAAACAGACAGGTGCTGTGTGGAGGTGCGTCTATAAGGGTGTTTCCCTCATTCAGACAGAAACAGACAGGTGCTGTGTGGAGGTGCGTCTATGAGGGTGTTTCCCTCATTCAGACAGAAACAGACAGGTGCTGTGTGGAGGTGCGTCTATAGGGGTGTTTCCCTCATTCAGATTGAAACAGACAGGTGTTTGTGGAGGTGCGTCTATAGAAGTGTTTCCCCTCATTCAGACAGAAACAGACAGGTGCTGTGTGGAGGTGCGTCTATAGTGTTTCCCCTCATTCAGACAGAAACAGACAGGTGCTGTGTGGAAGTGCGTCTATAGGGGGCTTCCTCATTCAGACAGAAAACGGACAGGTGCTGTGTGGAGAATGTCTATAGGAAAGTGTTTCCCTCATTCAGACAGAAACGGACAGGTGCTGTGTGGAAGTGCGTCTATAGGAGGTGTTTCCCTCATTCCAGACAGAAACAGACAGGTGCTGTGTGGAGGTGCGTCTATAGGGGTGTTCCCTCATTCAGACAAAACAGGCAAATGCTGTGTGGAGGTGCGTCTATAGGGGTGTTTCCCTCATTCAGACAGAAACAGACAGGTGCTGTGTGGAGGTGCGTCTATAGGGGTGTTTCCCTGTTCAGACAGAAACAGACAGGTGCTGTGGAGGTGCGTCTATAGGGGGTGTTTCCCCTCATTCAGACAGAAACAGACAGGTGCTGTGTGGAGGTGCGTCTATAGGGGTGTTTCCCCTCATTCAGACAGAAACAGACAGGTGCTGTGTGGAGGTGCGTCTATAGGGTGTTTCCCCTCATTCAGACAGAAAACAGACAGGTGCTGTGTGGAGGTGCGTCTATAGGGTGTTTCCCCTCATTCAGACAGAAACAGACAGGTGCTGTGTGGAGGTGCGTCCCTCATAGGGGTGCTGTGTGGAGGTCATCATTCAGACAGAAACAGACAGGTGCTGTGTGGAGGTGCCCTTCTCATTCAGACAGAAACAGACAGGTGCTGTGTGGAGGTGCGTCTATAGGGTGTTTCCTCATTCAGACAGAAACAGACAGGTGCTGTGTGGAGGTGCGTCTATAGGGGTGTTTCCTCATTCAGACAGAAACAGACAGGTGCTGTGTGGAGGATGCGTCTATAGGGTGCTTCCCCTCATTCAGACAGAAACAGACAGGTGCTGTGTGGAGGTGCGTCTATAGGGTGCTTCCCCTCATTCAGACAGAAACAGACAGGTGCTGTGTGGAGGTGCGTCTATAGGGTGTTTCCCCTCATTCAGACAGAAACAGACAGGTGCTGTGTGGAGGTGCGTCTATAGGGTGTTTCCCTCATTCAGACAGAAACAGACAGGTGCTGTGTGGAGGTGCGTCTATAGGGGTGTTTCCTCATTCAGACAGAAACAGACAGGTGCTGTGTGGAGGTGCGTCTATAGGGTGTTTCATTCAGACAGAAACAGACAGGTGCTGTGTGGAGGTGCGCGTCTATAGGGTGTTTCATTCAGACAGAAACAGACAGGTGCTGGGTGTGGAGGTGCGTCTAGGGTGTTTCATTCAGATGGAGAAAACAGCAGGTGCTGTGTGGAGGTGGCAACATAGGGGTGTTTCCCTCATTCAGACAGTAGAAACAGACAGTGTTTGTGGAGGTGCGTCTATAGGGGTGTTTCCTTATTCAGACAGAAACAGACAGGTGCTGTGTGGAGGTGCTGGTTTCATAGGGTGTTTCTCTCATTCAGACAGAAACAGACAGGTGCTGTGTGAGGTGCGTCTATAGGGTGCTTCCCTTATCCAGACAGAAACAGACAGGTGCTGTGTGGAGGTGCGTCTATAGGGTGTTCCCTGTTCAGACAGAAACAGACAGGTGCTGTGTGAGTGCCTGATAGGGTGTTTCCCCTCATTCAGACAGAAACAGACAGGTGCTGTGTGGAGGTGCGTCTATAGGGTGTTTCCCCTCATTCAGACAGAAACAGACCCAGGTGCTGTGTGGAGGTGCGTCTATAGGGTGTGTTTCCTCATTCAGACAGAAACAGACAGGTGCTGTGTGGAGGTGCGTCTATAGGGTGCTTCTCATTCAGACAGAAACAGACAGGTGTTGTGTGGAGGTGCGTCTATAGGGGTGTTTCCTCATTCAGACAGAAACAGACAGGTGCTGTGTGTGGAGGTGCGTCTATAGGGGTGTTTCATTCAGACAGAAACAGACAGGTGCTGTGTGAGGTGCGTCTATAGGGGTGTTTCATTCAGACAGAAACAGACAGGTGCTGTGTGGAAAGGCCTATAGGGTGCTTCCCCTCATTCAGACAGAAACAGACAGGTGCTGTGTGGAGGTGCGTCTATAGGGGTGCTTCCCCTCATTCAGACAGAAACAGACAGGTGCTGTGTGGAGGTGCGTCTATAGAGGTGTTTCCCCTCATTCAGACAGAAACAGACAGGTGCTGTGTGGAGGTGCGTCTATAGGGGTGTTTCCCTCATTCAGACAGAAACAGACAGGTGCTGTGTGGAGGTGCGTCTATAGGGGTGTTTCCCTCATTCAGACAGAAACAGACAGGTGCTGTGTGGAGGTGCGTCTATAGAGGTGCTTCCCCTCATTCAGACAGAAACAGACAGGTGCTGTGTGGAGGTGCGTCTATAGGGGTGTTTCCCTCATTCAGACAGAAACAGACAGGTGCTGTGTGGAGGTGCGTCTATAGAGGTGTTTCCCCTCATTCAGACAGAAACAGACAGGTGCTGTGTGGAGGTGCGTCTATAGGGGTGTTTCCCCTCATTCAGACAGAAACAGACAGGTGCTGTGTGGAGGTGCGTCTATAGGGGTGTTTCCCCTCATTCAGACAGAAACAGACAGGTGCTGTGTGGAGGTGCGTCTATAGGGGGGTTTCCCTCATTCAGACAGAAACAGACAGGTGCTGTGTGGAGGTGCGTCTATAGGGGTGTTTCCCCTCATTCAGACAGAAACAGACAGGTGCTGTGTGGAGGTGGTGCGTCTATAGGGGTGTTTCCCCTCATTCAGACAGAAACAGACAGGTGCTGTGTGGAGGTGCGTCTATAGGGTGTTTCCCTCATTCAGACAGAAACAGACAGGTGCTGTGTGGAGGTGCGTCTATAGGGGTGTTTCCCCTCATTCAGACAGAAACAGACAGGTGCTGTGTGGAGGTGCGTCTATAGGGGTGTTCCCCTCATTCAGACAGAAACAGACAGGTGCTGTGTGGAGGTGCGTCTATGGGGTGTTTCCCTCATTCAGACAGAAACAGACAGGTGCTGTGTGGAGGTGCGTCTATAGGGGTGTTTCCCCTCATTCAGACAGAAACAGACAGGTGCTGTGTGGAGGTGCGTCTATAGGGGTGTTTCCCCTCATTCAGACAGAAACAGACAGGTGCTTGTGCTTAAAGCTGTGTTTTATTAGTAACTGGAAGCAGAGAGCAGCTGGATGACTGGAGAGGAGGAGGGAGGAGGGAGGAGGGAGGGAGGGGAGGAGGGAGGAGGAGGAGGGAGGGAGGAGGGAGGGAGGAGGAGGGGGAGGAGGGAGGGAGGGAGGGGAGGGGAGGAGGGGAGGGAGGGAGGGAGGAGGAGGGAGGAGGAGGGGGAGGGAGGAGGGGGAGAGAGGGAGGAGGGGAGGGAGGGAGGAGGGAGAGAGGAGGCGAGGAGGAGGGAGGGAGAGAGAGAGGGAGAGGAGAGTAAGGGAGGGAGGAGAGAGAGGGAGAGGAGGGAGGGAGAGGAGAGGAGGGAGGGAGAGGAGAGAGGGAGAGGAAGGAAGGAGGGAGGGAAGGGAGGGAGGAGAGGAGAGGGAGGGAGAGGCTTAGATCTTGTTGAAGGCAGCCAATGTCGACACTCTGGACTGAAATAGAAGAGTTCAGATCAGGTAATGTGTCCTCAGACCACTATAATACACTAGTAGTAGTAGTAGTAGTATCTCAGATCAGGTAATGTGTCCTCAGACCACTATAATACACCAGTAGTAGTAGGTCTCAGATCAGGGTAATGTGTCCTCAGACCACTATAATAATTCTGTAGTAGTATCTCAGATCAGGTAATGTCCTCAGGCTACTATGCAATACAGTAGTAGTAGTAGTAGTAGTATCTCAGATCAGGTAATGTGTCTCTCAGACCACTATAATACACTAGTAGTAGTACTCAGATCAGGGTAATGTGTCCTCAGACCACTATAATACACTAGTAGTAATAGTAGTAGTATCCCCTCAGATCAGGGTAATGTGTCCTCCAGACCACTATAATACACCAGTAGTAGTATCTCAGATCAGGGTAATGTCCTCAGACCACTATAATACACTATAATATCTCAGATCAGGCATGTGTCCTCAGTAGTAGTAGTAGTAGTAGTAGTATCTCAGATCGGGGTAATGTGTCCTCAGACCACTATAATACACTAGTAGTAGTAGTAGTAGTAGTAGTAGTAGTATCTCAGATCAGGTAATGTGTCCTCAGACCACTATAATACACTAGTAGTAGTATCTCAGATCAGGCAATGTGTCCTCAGGCACTATAATACACTAGTAGTAGTATCTCAGATCAGTGAATGTGTCCTCAGACCACTATAATACACTAGTAGTAGTATAGTAGTCAGATCAGGTAATGTGTCCTCAGACCACTATCACTAGTAAAGTAGTAGTATCTCAGATCAGGTAATGTGTCCTCAGACCACTATATAATAGTAGTAAGTAGTAGTACTGTGGTATGCAGATCAGGTAATGTGTCCTAGACCACTATAATACACTAGTTAGTAGTAGTATCTCAGATCAGGTAATGTGTCCTCAGACCACTATAATACACTAGTAGTAGTAGTAGTAGTAGTAGTAGTATCTCAGATCAGGTAATGTGTCCTCAGACCACTATAATACACTAGTAGTAGTAGTAGCGTATCTCAGATCAGGGTAATGTGTCCTCAGCCACTATAATACACTAGTAGTAGTATCTCAGATCAGGGTAATGTGTCCTCAGGCCTATAATACACCAGTAGTAGTAGTAGTAGTATCTCAGATCAGGTAATGTGTCCTCAGACCACTATAATACACTAGTAGTAGTATCTCAGATCAGGGTAATGTGTCCTCAGACCACTATAATACACTAGTAGTAGTATCTCAGATCAGGTAATGTGTCCTCAGGCCACTATAATACACTAGTAGTAGTAGTAGTAGTCTCAGATCAGGGTAATGTAGTCTCAGGCCACTATAATACACTAGTAGTAGTATCTATCTCAGATCAGGGTAATGTGTCCTCAGACCACTATAATACACTAGTAGTAGTATCTCAGATCAGGTAATGTGTCCTCAGACCACTATAATACACTAAGTAGTAGTATCTCAGATCAGGTAATGTGTCCTCAGACCACTATAATACACTAGTAGTAGTAGTATCTCAGATCAGGTAATGTGTCCTCAGACCACTATAATACACTAGTAGTAGTAGTAGTAGTAGTAGTATCTCAGATCAGGGTAATGTGTCCTCAGGCCACTATAATACACTAGTAGTAGTAGTAGTAGTATCTCAGATCAGGTAATGTAGTAGTAGTAGTAGTAGTATCTCAGATCAGGGTAATGTAGACCAGTAGTAGTAGTAGTAGTAGTATCTCAGATCAGGTAATGTGTCCTCAGACCACTATCTCACTAGTAGTCAGGGTAATGTGTCTCAGACCACTATAATACACTAGTAGATCAGTAGTATCTCAGATCAGGGTAATGTGTCCTCAGACCACTATAATACACTAGTAGTAGTATCTCAGATCAGGTAATGTGTCCTCAGACCACTATAATACCTAGTAATACACTAGTAGTAGTAGTAGTAGTAGTAGTAGTATCTCAGATCAGGGTAATGTGTCCTCAGACCACTATAATACACTAGTAGCAGTAGTAGTAGTATCTCAGATCAGGGTAATGTGTCCTCAGACCACTATAATACACTAGTAGTAGTAGTATCTCAGATCAGGGTAATGTGTCCCCCTCAGACCACTATAATACACTAGATGTAGTAGTAGTAGTAGTATCTCAGATCGGGGTAGGCCACTATAATACACTAGTAGTAGTATCTCCAGATCAGGGTAATGTGTCCTCAGACCACTATAATACACTAGTAGTAGTAGTAGTAGTAGTCTCAGATCAGGGTAATGTGTCCTCAGACCACTATAATACACTAGTAGTAGTAGTAGTAGTAGTATCTCAGATCAGGTAATGTGTCCTCAGACCACTATAATACACTAGTAGTAGTAGTATCTCAGATCAGGTAATGTGTCCTCAGACCACTATAATACACTAGTAGTAGTAGTAGTAGTAGTATATCTCAGATCAGGTAATGTGTCCTCAGACCACTATAATACACTAGTAGTAGTATAGTAGTAGTAGTATCTCAGATCAGGCAATGTGTCCTCAGACCACTATAATACACTAGCAGTAGTAGTAGTAGTATCTCAGATCAGGTAATGTGTCCTCAGACCACTATAATACACTAGTAGTAGTAGTAGTATCTCAGATCAGTAGGTAATGTCCTCAGGCCACTATAATACACTAGTAGTAGCAGTATCCAGATCAGGTAATGTGTCCTCAGACCACTATAATACACTAGTAGTAGTATAGTAGTATCTCAGATCAGGGTAATGTCCTCAGACCACTATAATACACTAGTAGTAGTATCTCAGATCAGGGTAATGTCCTCAGACCACTATAATACCCTATAAGTAGTAGTAGTAGTAGTAGTATCCTCAGATCAGGGTAATGTGTCCTCAGACCACTATAATACACTAGTAGTAGTATCTCAGATCAGGTAATGTGTCCTCAGACCACTATAATACACTAGTAGTAGTAGTATAGTATTATCTCAGATCAGGTAATGTGTCCTCAGACCACTATAATACACTAATAGTAGTACTAGTAGTATCTCAGTAGTAGTAGTAGTAGTAGTATCTCAGATCAGGGTAATGTGTCCTCAGACCAATTATAATACTCCTAGTAGTAGTAGTAGTAGTAGTATCTCAGATCAGGAGTAATGTGTCCTCAGGCCACTATAATACACTAGTAGTAGTATCTCAGATCAGGGGTAATGTGTCCCTCAGGCCACCATAATACACTAGTAGTAGTATCTCAGATCAGGAGTAATGTGTCCTCCAGGCCACTATAATACAGATCAGATCAGGTAATGTGTCCTCAGACCACTGCATAATACACTAGTAGTAGTAGTAGTCTCAGATCAGGTAATGTGTCCTCAGACCACTATAATACACACTAGTAGTAGTATCTCAGATCAGGTAATGTGTCCTCAGGCCACTATAATACACCATGTGTCACAGATCAGGTAATGTGTCCTCAGGCCACTATAATGCCTAGTAGTAGTAGTAGTAGTATCTCAGATCAGGTAATGTGTCCTCAGACCACTATAATACACTAGTAGTAGTAGTAGTAGTAGTAGTAGTATCTCGATCAGGGTAATGTGTCCCCAGACCACTATAATACACTAGTAGTAGTAGTAGTATCTCAGTCAGGTAATGTGTCCTCAGACCACTATAATACACTAGTAGTAGTATCTCAGATCAGGGGTAATGTGTCCTCAGACCACTATAATACACTAGTAGTAGTAGTAGTAGTAGTATATCTCAGATCAGGAGTAATGTGTCCTCAGACCACTGTAATACACTAGTGAATCTCAGATCAGGGTAATGTGTCCTCAGGCCACTATAATACACTAGTAGTAGTAGTAGTGAGTATCTCAGATCAGGGTAATGTGTCCTCAGACCACTATAATACACTAGTAGTAGTAGTAGTAGTAGTAGTAGTATGTATCTCAGATCAGGGTAATGTGTCCTCAGACCACTATAATACACTAGTAGTAGTAGTAGTATTATCTCAGATCAGGTAATATGCCTCAGACCACTATAATAACAGTTAAATAGTAGTAGTAGTAGTAGTAGTATCTCAGATCAGGGTAATGTGTCCTCAGACCACTATAATACACTAGTAGTAGTAGTAGTAGTATCTCAGATCAGGGTAATGTGTCCTCAGGCCACTATAATACACTTAGTAGTAGTATCTCAGATCAGGGTAATGTGTCCTCAGACCACTATAATACACTAGTAGTAGTATCTCAGATCAGGTAATGTGTCCTCAGGCCACTATAATACACTAGTAGTAGTATCTCAGATCAGGTAATGTGTCCTCAGACCACTATAATACACTAGTAGTAGTATCTCAGATCAGGTAATGTGTCCTCAGACCACTATAATACACTAGTAGTAGTATCTCAGATCAGGGTAATGTGTCCTCAGACCACTATAATACCCTAGTAGTAGTAGTAGTAGTATCTCAGATCAGGGTAATGTGTCCTCAGACCACTATAATACACTAGTAGTAGTAGTAGTAGTAGTAGTAGTATCTCAGATCAGGGTAATGTGTCCCCAGACCACTATAATACACTAGTAGTAGTAGTAGTATCTCAGATCAGGGTAATGTGTCCTCAGACCACTATAATACACTAGTAGTAGTATCTCAGATCAGGGTAATGTGTCCTCAGACCACTATAATACACTAGTAGTAGTAGTAGTAGTAGTATCTCAGATCAGGGTAATGTGTCCTCAGACCACTATAATACACTAGTAGTAGTATCTCAGATCAGGGTAATGTGTCCTCAGACCACTATAATACACTAGTAGTAGTATCTCAGATCAGGGTAATGTGTCCTCAGACCACTATAATACCCTAGTAGTAGTAGTAGTAGTATCTCAGATCAGGGTAATGTGTCCTCAGACCACTATAATACACTAGTAGTAGTATCTCAGATCAGGGTAATGTGTCCTCAGACCACTATAATACACTAGTAGTAGTAGTATCTCAGATCAGGGTAATGTGTCCTCAGACCACTATAATACCCTAGTAGTAGTAGTAGTATCTCAGATCAGGGTAATGTGTCCTCAGGCCACTATAATACACTAGTAGTAGTATCTCAGATCAGGGTAATGTGTCCTCAGACCACTATAATACACTAGTAGTAGTAGTAGTAGTAGTAGTAGTATCTCAGATCAGGGTAATGTGTCCTCAGACCACTATAATACCCTAGTAGTAGTAGTAGTAGTAGTAGTAATAATGTGTCCTCAGGCCACTATAATACACTAGTAGTAGTATCTCAGATCAGGGTAATGTGTCCTCAGGCCACTATAATACACTAGTAGTAGTAGTAGTAGTAGTATCTCAGATCAGGTAATGTGTCCTCAGGCCACTATAATACACTAGTAGTAGTAGTAGTAGTAGTATCTCAGATCAGAGTAATGTGTCCTCAGACCACTATAATACCCTAGTAGTAGTAGTAGTAGTATCTCAGATCAGGGTAATGTGTCCTCAGACCACTATAATACACATAGTAGTAGTATCTCAGATCAGGGTAATGTGTCCTCAGGCCACTATAATACACTAGTAGTAGTAGTAGTAGTAGTAGTATCTCAGATCAGGGTAATGTGTCCTCAGACCACTATAATACACTAGTAGTAGTAGTAGTAGTAAGTATCTCAGATCAGGGTAATGTGTCCTCAGGCCACTATAATACACTAGTAGTAGTAGTAGTATCTCAGATCAGGTAATGTGTCCTCAGGCCACTATAATACACTAGTAGTAGTAGTAGTAGTAGTAGTAGTAGTCTCAGATCAGGGTAATGTGTCCTCAGACCACTATAATACACTAGTAGTAGTATCTCAGATCAGGGTAATGTGTCCTCAGACCACTATAATACACTAGTAGTAGTAGTAGTAGTAGTATCTCAGATCAGGTAATGTGTCCTCAGACCACTATAATACACTAGTAGTAGTATCTCAGATCAGGGTAATGTGTCCTCAGACCACTATAATACACTAGTAGTAGTATCTCAGATCAGGTAATGTGTCCTCAGGCCACTATAATACAACTAGTAGTAGTATCTCAGATCAGGTAATGTGTCCTCAGACCACTATAATACACTAGTAGTAGTAGTAGTAGTAGTAGTAGTAGTGTATCTCAGATCAGGGTAATGTGTCCTCAGACCACTATAATACACTAGTAGTAGTAGTAGTAGTAGTAGTATCTCAGATCAGGGTAATGTGTCCTCAGACCACTATAATACACTAGTAGTGGTAGTAGTAGTATTATCTCAGATCAGGGTAATGTGTCCTCAGACCACTATAATACACTAGTAGTAGTAGTAGTAGTAGTAGTAGTAGTATCTCAGATCAGGGTAATGTGTCCTCAGACCACTATAATACACTAGTAGTAGTAGTAGTAGTATCTCAGATCAGGGTAATGTGTCCTCAGGCCACTATAATACACTAGTAGTAGTATCTCAGATCAGGGTAATGTGTCCTCAGGCCACTATAATACACTAGTAGTAGTATCTCAGATCAGGGTAATGTGTCCTCAGGCCACTATAATACACTAGTAGTAGTATCTCAGATCAGGGTAATGTGTCCTCAGACCACTATAATACACTAGTAGTAGTATCTCAGATCAGGGTAATGTGTCCTCAGACCACTATAATACACTAGTAGTAGTATCTCAGATCAGGGTAATGTGTCCTCAGACCACTATAATACCCTAGTAGTAGTAGTAGTAGTATCTCAGATCAGGGTAATGTGTCCTCAGACCACTATAATACACTAGTAGTAGTAGTAGTAGTAGTATCTCAGATCAGGGTAATGTGTCCCCAGACCACTATAATACACTAGTAGTAGTAGTAGTATCTCAGATCAGGGTAATGTGTCCTCAGACCACTATAATACACTAGTAGTAGTATCTCAGATCAGGGTAATGTGTCCTCAGACCACTATAATACACTAGTAGTAGTAGTAGTAGTAGTAGTATCTCAGATCAGGGTAATGTGTCCTCAGACCACTATAATACACTAGTAGTAGTATCTCAGATCAGGGTAATGTGTCCTCAGACCACTATAATACACTAGTAGTAGTATCTCAGATCAGGGTAATGTGTCCTCAGACCACTATAATACACTAGTAGTAGTAGTAGTATCTCAGATCAGGGTAATGTGTCCTCAGACCACTATAATACACTAGTAGTAGTAGTATCTCAGATCAGGGTAATGTGTCCTCAGACCACTATAATACACTAGTAGTAGTAGTATCTCAGATCAGGGTAATGTGTCCTCAGACCACTATAATACCCTAGTAGTAGTAGTAGTATCTCAGATCAGGGTAATGTGTCCTCAGACCACTATAATACCCTAGTAGTAGTAGTAGTAGTAGTAGTAGTAGTATCTCAGATCAGGGTAATGTGTCCTCAGACCACTATAATACACTAGTAGTAGTAGTAGTAGTAGTATCTCAGATCAGGGTAATGTGTCCTCAGACCACTATAATACACTAGTAGTAGTATCTCAGATCAGGGTAATGTGTCCTCAGACCACTATAATACACTAGTAGTAGTATCTCAGATCAGGGTAATGTGTCCTCAGGCCACTATAATACACTAGTAGTAGTATCTCAGATCAGGGTAATGTGTCCTCAGACCACTATAATACACTAGTAGTAGTAGTAGTAGTAGTAGTAGTAGTAGTATCTCAGATCAGGGTAATGTGTCCTCAGACCACTATAATACACTAGTAGTAGTAGTAGTAATAGTATCTCAGATCAGGGTAATGTGTCCTCAGACCACTATAATACACTAGTAGTGGTAGTAGTAGTATTATCTCAGATCAGGGTAATGTGTCCTCAGACCACTATAATACACTAGTAGTAGTAGTAGTAGTATCTCAGATCAGGGTAATGTGTCCTCAGACCACTATAATACACTAGTAGTAGTAGTAGTAGTAGTAGTATCTCAGATCAGGGTAATGTGTCCTCAGGCCACTATAATACACTAGTAGTAGTATCTCAGATCAGGGTAATGTGTCCTCAGGCCACTATAATACACTAGTAGTAGTATCTCAGATCAGGGTAATGTGTCCTCAGGCCACTATAATACACTAGTAGTAGTATCTCAGATCAGGGTAATGTGTCCTCAGACCACTATAATACACTAGTAGTAGTATCTCAGATCAGGGTAATGTGTCCTCAGACCACTATAATACACTAGTAGTAGTATCTCAGATCAGGGTAATGTGTCCTCAGACCACTATAATACCCTAGTAGTAGTAGTAGTAGTATCTCAGATCAGGGTAATGTGTCCTCAGACCACTATAATACACTAGTAGTAGTAGTAGTAGTAGTAATAGTATCTCAGATCAGGGTAATGTGTCCTCAGACCACTATAATACACTAGTAGTGGTAGTAGTAGTATTATCTCAGATCAGGGTAATGTGTCCTCAGACCACTATAATACACTAGTAGTAGTAGTAGTAGTAGTAGTAGTAGTATCTCAGATCAGGGTAATGTGTCCTCAGACCACTATAATACACTAGTAGTAGTAGTAGTAGTATCTCAGATCAGGGTAATGTGTCCTCAGGCCACTATAATACACTAGTAGTAGTATCTCAGATCAGGGTAATGTGTCCTCAGGCCACTATAATACACTAGTAGTAGTATCTCAGATCAGGTAATGTGTCCTCAGACCACTATAATACACTAGTAGTAGTATCTCAGATCAGGTAATGTGTCCTCAGACCACTATAATACACTAGTAGTAGTAAGTATCTCAGATCAGGGTAATGTGTCCTCAGACCACTATAATACACTAGTAGTAGTAGTAGTAGTATCTCAGATCAGGGTAATGTGTCCTCAGACCACTATAATACACTAGTAGTAGTAGTAGTATCTCAGATCAGGGTAATGTGTCCTCAGACTCACTATAATACACTAGTAGTAGATATCTCAGATCAGGGTAATGTGTCCTCAGACCACTATAATACACTAGTAGTAGTAGTAGTAGTAGTAGTAGTATCTCGAGATCAGGGTAATGTGTCCCTCAGACCACTGTAATACACTAGTAGTAGTATCTCAGATCAGGGTAATGTGTCCTCCAGACCACTATAATACACTAGTAGTAGTAGTCGTAGATAGTATCTCAGATCAGGTAATGTGTCCTCAGATTCACTATAATACACATTAGTAGTAGTATCTCAGATCAGGGTAATGTGTCCTCAGACCACTATAATACCCTAGTAGTAGTAGTAGTAGTATCTCTAGATCAGGGTAATGTGTCATCAGACCACTATAATACCCTAGTAGTAGTAGTAGTAT
>NW_027036761.1:0-15692 GCF_034236695.1 Oncorhynchus nerka | reverse complement strand
TTCAAAGTGGTAGGCATGTTGTGTAAATCAAATGATTACAACCCCCCAAAAACATTTTATTCCAGGTTGTAAGGCAACAAAATAGGAAAAATGCCAAGGAGGTTGAATACTTTCGCAAGCCACTGTAAATGGTAAAGATATTGAACATTTGAAGATTTGAAAATTGCCAAAGTTATTCCCCTCTATAAATATGGGGATCCAAGATATTTTACAAATTATCACCCAATATCTTTCCTACCATGTTTTTCTAAAATTCTAGAAAAATTGGTGTATAAGAGAATGTTGAATAAACACTATTCTATATGAGCACCAATACGGTTTTCATAAAAACTACTCAACAGATATGGCTCTTTTGCAACAGCCCTTAACAACAATGTATACACACTTGGCATCTTTTTATATTTATCGTTTGACATGGTTAATGAAATATTGCTTTCTAAATTACATTATTATGGTTTTCATGATTATACAGTGCATTCGAAAAGTATTCAGACCCTTTGACTTTTTCCTGATATTGTTATGTTACAGCCTTTTCTGAAATGGATTAAATCGTTTTTTTAAATAGTCTACATGCAATACCCCATAATGACAAAGATAAAAACAGGTTTAAAAAAAAAAACGTAAATATCACATTTACATAAGTATTCAGATGCTTTACTCAGTACTTTGTTGAAGCACCTTTGGCAGCGATTAGAGCCTTGAGTCTTCTTGGGTATGACACTACAAGCTTGGTACACCTGTATTTGGGGAGTTTCTCCCATTCTTCTCTGCAGATCCTCTCGAACTCTGTCAGGTTGGATGGGGAACGTCGCTGAAGAGCTATTTTTAGGTCTCTCCAGAGATGTTCTATCAGGTTCAAGTCCAGGCTCTGGCTGGGCCACTCAAGGACATTCAGAGACTTGTCCAGAAGCCACTCCTGCGATGTCTTGGCTGTGCGCTTAGGGTCGTTGTCCTGTTGGAAGGTCTACTCTTTGCCCCAGTCTGAGGTCCTGAGCGCTCTTCATCAAGGAGCTATCGGTACTTTGCTCCGTTCATCTTTCCCTCGATCCTGGCTAGTCTCCCAGTCCCTGCCATTGAAAAATAAAGTTCTGAATCTATATACATTTTACAGACACAGTATATTTTATTAGTCATCTTTAGTTTTTAGTACTCACCCTTCCAGCTCCACTTAACCCTCCCATCTATCTCTGTACACCATCCATTTTCTATTTTTAACTGTGCTGTGATGGTTCACAAAAGTTCTGAACCCTTCTATTCTCATAGTGTCTACAGACTGTAAATTAAGGATTTTTTTGTTGTTGCTAAAAGTATTATATTATTCATCTATTGACTATGACTTTTCAAATCACCCAGTAGTGCACTTCTTTTTTTTTTTTTTGGTGCAAATAAATAAAATCTCAAGCCTAAACTTTCTGGTGTCGACTCCCATTGCTGAGTATCGAGATTAGATTTCGCCAGGAATTGACTCCTAAGATTCAGTATTTTGTTCAGTATTTTTGGAACGCAGGAGACTGTATTTGCCGTATTTCCGCACACTCGCATCTTTCATTGTGAGCTAGCAAGGGACAGAGATAGAGAGGAGGGGCACAGTATAAGCAGGTTGGCCATCAGGCAGACGGAGTCAGAACCATGTACTAGGCCCATCTACTGTTGAAGTCGGAAGTTTACATACAGTTGTGGCCAAAAATATTGGCACCCTTGCCTTGCCAGTAACTCACAATTTTCTCTAAAAATAAGTTGAAATTGAACAAAGTATTTGGTATCCACAATTATTTATTTTACTGTAAATATTACAGAACCTTTGTTTTTGATGCAGAACTTAATATATCCATTTAAATCAGAAAATAAAGAGGAATGGCATTGACAAAATTATTGACACCCTAGACTTAATATTTGGTAGCACTGCCTTTGGTCAAAATAACTGCAATCAAGCCCTTCCTATAACCATCAATGAGCTTCCTGAACCTCTGTACTGGTAGTTTGGCCCACTCCTCTTGTGCAAACTGCTCCAGTTCTCCCAGATTTGAAGGGTGCCTTTTTCCCAACTGCTGTTTTCAGACTCCTCCACTGGCCACTTCAGAACAGTCCAACGTTTTGTCTTGAACCATTCTTGGGTGCTTTTTGATGTGTGTTTGGGGTCAATGTTCTGCTAGAAGACCCATGACCCAGCTTTCTGACACCGGGTCCAACATTGTGCTCCAAAATACCTTGGTATTCTCCTGATTTCATGATGCCATGTACATGTTCAAGGAACCCAGCGCCAGAGGCAGCAAGCAACCCCAAAACATCAATGACCCTCCTCCATGTTTGACTGTAGGGAAGGTGTTTTCATTTCTTTGAAAGCTTCATTTTGGTTTCTGTAAACATAGAGATTGTGTGCTTTACCAAAAAGCTCTGATTTTGGTCTCATCTGTTCACAGGACATTTTCCCAGAAGGGTTTTGGCATGTTCAGGTGTGTTTTGTCAAATTGCAGCCGGGCTTTCTTATGTCTTTCTCACAGCAGTGGGGTCCTCCTGGGTCTCCTACCATATAACCCCCTTTCATTGAGTTGGTGGCAGATTGTGCTAGTTGAAACTGTCGTACCTTGTGTCTGAAGATCAGCTTGAATTTGTGTGGTACTTGACCAAGGTGATTTCTCTACAATTCAAACAATCCTTCGCTGCACAATTCCATCAAGGTCTCCCTTGCGGCCACCAGGGAGGTGGGAGACAGTGGTGTGGGCCACAAACTTCTTGATAAGATTATGTACGGTGGACACAGGAACATCAAGGTCTCTCTTGCGACCACCACCAGGGAGGTGGGCGACAGTGGTGTGGGCCACAAACTTCTTGTTAACATTATGCAGGCGGACACAGGAACATCAAGGTCTCTCTTGCGGCCTCCAGGGAGTGTGGGCGACAGTGGTGTGGGCCACAAACTTCTTGATAACATTATGTACGGTGGAAACAGGAACATCAAGGTCTCTCTTGCGGCCTCCAGGGAGGTGGGCGACAGTGGTGTGGGCCACAAACTTCTTGATAACATTATGTACGGTGGAAACAGGAACATCAAGGTCTCTCTTGCGGCCACCTCCAGGGAGGTGGGCGACAGTGGTGTGGGCCACAAACTTCTTGTTAACATTATGTACGGTGGAAACAGGAACATCAAGGTCTCCAGGGAGGTGGGCGACAGTGGTGTGGGCCACAAACTTCTTGATAACATTATGTACGGTGGAAACAGGAACATCAAGGTCTCTCTTGCGGCCACCTCCAGGGAGGTGGGAGACAGTGGTGTGGGCCACAAACTTCTTGTTAACATTATGTACGGTGGAAACAGGAACATCAAGGTCTCTCTTTCGGCCTCCAGGGAGGTGGGCGACAGTGGTGTGGGCCACAAACTTCTTGATAACATTATGTACGGTGGAAACAGGAACATCAAGGTCTCTGGAGATGGACTTGTAATCTTGTGTCTGACCTCAGATAACTCTCTGGCTTTTTCTTTCTTTTGAACCATGCTTTCAGTCTCAGTACACACAGTTAAACAAAACAATGAGTCATTTTCTCTATTTAAACTGGTTTAATATGTGAGTTTTATACTGCAGGCACCTTCAACTCACCTTAGGTGAGTTCAATTCCAAAGTAAATGAGAATCATCTTATTTTAGGATTTCTTTGTGGAATTAGCAAAGATTCAGTAAATTATTAATGTATTTTGTTTTGTTCAACTGCACACTGAAGACATACATATGTGGATACCAAAATATGTTTTGATTTCAACAGTTTTCTGGAAGAAATGCTGCATTGTTTGAAAAAAGTGCAGGGGTGCCAATATTTTTGGCCACGACTGTACATTTAGGTTGTAGTCATTAAAACTCACTTTTCCACAAATTTCTTGTTAACAAACTATAGTTCTGGCAAGTCGGTTAGGACATCTACTTTGTGCATGACAAAAGTCATTTTTCCAAAAACTGTTTACAGACAGATTATTTCACTTATGATTCACTGTATCACAATTCCAGTGGGTCAGAAGTTTACATACACTAAGTTGAGTGTGCCTTTAAACAGCTTGGAAAATTACAGAAAATGTCATGGCTTTAGAAGCTTCTGATAGGCTAATTGACATAATTTGAGTCAATTGGAGATGTACCTGTGGATGTATTTCAAGGCCTACCTTCAAACTCAGTGCCTCTTTAGTTGACATCATGGGAAAATCAAAATGAATCAGCCAAGACCTCCACAAGTCTGGTTTATCCTTGGGAGCAATTTCCAAACGCTTGAAGGTACCGCGTTTATCTGTACAAACAATAGTACGCAAGTATAAACACCATGGGACCACGCAGCAGTCATACTGTTCAGGAAGGAGACGCGTTCTGTCTCCTAGAGATGAACGTACTTTGGTGCAAATCAATCACAGAACAACAGCAAAGGACCTGGTGAAGATGCTGGAGGAAACAGGTACAAAAGTATATCAACATAACCTGAAAGGCCGCTCAGCAAGGAAGAAGCCACTGCTCTGAAACGCTATAAAAAAGCCAGACTACGGTTTGCAACCGCACTGGGGACAAAGATCATACTTGTTGGAGAAGCGTCCTCTGGTCTGATGAAACGAAAATACGAACTGTTTGGCCATAATGACCACTCGTTATGTTTGCAGGAAAAAGGGGATGCTTGCAAGCCGAAGAACACCATCCCAACCGTGAAGCATGGGGTGGCAGCATCATGTTGTGGAGGTGCTTTGCTGCAGGAGGGACTGATGCACTTCACAAAATAGACGTCATCATGAGGACGAAGAAAATTATGTGGATATATTTAAGCCAAAATCTCAAGACATCAGTCAGGAAGTTAAAGCTTGGTCGCAAACGGCTCTTCCAAATGGACAATGACCCCAAGCATACTTCCAAAGTTGGCCAGCAAAATGGCTTAAGGACAACAAAGTCAAAGTATTGGAATGGCCATCACAAAGCCCTGACCTCAATCCCATAGAAAATGTGTGGGCAGAACTGAAAAAAGTGTGTGTTAAGTGGAGGCCTACAAGCCTGACTCAGTTACCAGCTCTGTTAGGAGGATTTTGTTTTTCAAAAATTCACCCAACTTATTGTGGGAAGCTTGGGGAAGGCTACCCAAAATGTTTGACCCAGTTAAACAATTTAAAGGCAATGCTACCAAATAATTGAGTGTATGTAAACTTCTGACCCACTTATTATTTATATTCTTAAAATAAAAGTGGTGATCCTAACTGACCTAAGACGAAATTTTAGAGGGATTAAATGTCAGGAATTGTGAAAAACTGAGTTTAAATGTGTTTGGCTAAGGTGTATATAAACTTCCCACTTCAACAGTATGTAAATTTGGAATGCTGTATCTCCCAATTTCTTGGCTTGCAACTAGTGAAGCAGGACCTGTCTATCATCAATCAATCAATAGGATATTCTACAGGCAACAGACTGAACACACACTCGCATCATTACCAAAAAAGAAGAGCAGGGGTGTAATCATTAGTGCAAACAGATGGCAACTAAAACAAGAGTTTCTATTGGACAAATTCAGGTAGGTCCTTCTCAGTTTCGTTCCGTTTGCTTCCATTCAGAAACGTTTTGCAACAGAATCAGTGTAATGAATACGCCCCAGGCAAGCCAGCATGAGGGAGAGAGAGGAGAGGGTAAGCAGAAAGAACCATGGGGGCGCATATGTCTTTAGTAATCTGCATCTTGCATTGTCTTTGTCATGCATCCTCGCAAATACACCTAAGTAGTTGTTATACTTCAACTACACAACTTTCCCCATGGCCTTTGCCTATTGTCTAGTTAGTCTATAACACAGAAAATAATGTGTTTGTGATAACAGCACTGTGATTTTGTGGGTGAAAAAACAAAACATCCCCTTTTTAAAGGGTTTTCACAACATTAAGAAACCCTAAATGGTACCTTATTCCATATGCAGTGTACTTTCTGGGGAATAGGGGCCCTATGGGGGCAGCAGGTAGCCTAGTGGTTAGCGCGTTGGGACAATAACCGAAAGGTTGCTAGATCGAATCCCTGAGCTGACAAGGTAAACATGTCATTCTCCCCCTGAACAAGGCAGTTAACCCACTGTTCCAAGGCTGTCATTGTAAATAAGAATTTGTTCTTAACTGACTTGCCTAGTTAAATAAAGGTTAAAAAAATGTAAAATAATAAATGGGACATAAGGCTAATTTCAGTAGCAGCCATAAACAGAAGATTATGTGGGACTATTCCAGGATAAGGAGACTATTCTGTGATGAGGAGGTGGATCAGTAATGGCTGCAGGAAACAAATGCAAATTAGACAGATGACTGTACATCAATATGACTGCAGTGCTCAGTGATATTCATTACAGGTTAGGATGGGAAGTCTTGAAACAGTCACTGGCTTTCTAAAATAAAGCAACATGAATATATCATTTGTTTGAGCAGATTGGTGTCCAGGCAAGTTGAATGCCAATAAGTTACATTTTTGAAGTCTTTGTCCCAAAGTGTTTGTCCCAAAACATAACTTACACAACTATATACACTGAGTGTACAAAACATTAAGGACACCTGATCTTTCCATGACAGACTGACCAGGTGAATCCAGGTGAAAGCTATGATCCCTTATTGATGTCACCTGTTAAATCCACTTCAATCAGTGTAGATGAAGGGGAGGAGACGGGTTAACGAAGAATTTTTAAGCCTTGAGACAAGTGAGACATGGATTGTGTATGTGTGCCATTCAGAGGGTGAATGGGCAAGACAACATATAAGTGCCTTTGAAAGGGGTATGGTAGTAGGTGCCAGGTGCAACAGGTTTGTGTCAAGAACTGCAATGCTGCTGGGGTTTTTCACACACCAGTTTCCCGTGTGTCTCAAGAATGGTCCACCACCCAAAGGACATCCAGCCAACTTGACACAACTGTGGGAAGTATTGGAGTCAACATGGGCCAGCATCCTTGTGGAACGCTTTCGGCACCTCGTAGAGTTAATGCCCAGGCAATTGAGGCTGTTCTGAGGGCAAAAGCGGGTGCAACTCTTAATATTAGGAAAGGTGTTCCTAATGTTTTGTACACTGTAGTATGTTTAAGCAATAAGGCCCGAGGGTGTGGTATATGGCCAAAATACCACGGTAAAGGGCTGTTCTTATGCACGAAGCAATGCAGAGTGTCTGGATACAGGCCTTAGCCATGGAATGAATATTGGCCATATACCACAAACCCCTGAGGTGCCTTATTGCAATTATAAACTGGTTACCAATGTAATTAGAGCAGTAAAAATACATGTTGGTATACAGTCTGATATACCACAGCATTCAGGGCTCGAACCACCCAGTTAATAATCTGCAGTATGCAATAGATAAATAATCATAATTTACATCTGATAACATCTGGAATGTACACACAAACACACTCACTCCAAGTTGTTTGGGAAAAAGCATCTCTATGCTTGCATGCAAATGCGTCCCACAGTCCCTCCGATGTTTTTGACTGCAGGGAAAAGAATCACTAGCATCAGCAGCAGGTGCCACCTGACACATTGCAAAACATGGGTTATCTAAATGGGTTGTTAGCCATTCAAAACACTGGAGCAGACGGCAGTGTGTGTGTGATGGGACAGTGGGAACGTTCTCCCAACGTTGTCCCAGCGAGACAACATCCTACTTCACAACACTGGGGTGGACAAAGGCACCATCTGGACGGGCCTTCAGATAACCTGGCCATCCATGGTGACAGGACAGAATAGGAACGCTGTCCAATGCCAAAAACAAAACTACATTTTCACAGTGAGACTAACAACTTGCCTCACACCACTGGTTGAGAAGGAGCTGCCTGGCAGACACATGAGAGGTGACACTGTGCATTGCTGCCACACTTCAGTTTACTTCTCGAGTTTCAAACCATCCAGAGAGTTGGGTTACATCTCAGAGACAGTGAGACAGAGGGGGTTGGAGTTCTCAGAGACAGAGAACAGAGAGTTGGGTTACATCTCAGAGACTTAGGATGAGACAGAGAACAGAGAGTTGGGTTACATCTCAGAGACAGAGAACAGGGGATTGGGTTACATCTCAGAGACAGTGAGACAGAGAACAGGGGATTGGGTTACATCTCAGAGACAGTGAGACAGAGAACAGAGAGTTGGGTTACATCTCAGAGACAGTGAGACAGAGAACAGAGAGTTGGGTTACATCTCCAGAGACAGTGAGACAGAGAACAGAGTTGGGTTACATCTCAGAGACAGTGAGACAGAGAACAGAGAGACAGAGAACAGAGAGTTGGGTTACATCTCAGAGACAGTGAGACAGACAGAGAGTTGGGTTACATCTCAGAGACAGTGAGACAGAGAACAGAGAGTTGGGTTACATCTCAGAGACAGTGAGACAGAGAACAGAGAGTTGGGTTACATCTCAGAGACAGTGAAGAGACAGAGAACAGAGAGTTGCGAGAACAGAATTTAGATATCTCAGAGACAGTGAGACAGAGAACAGAGTTGGTTCATCTCAGAGACAGTGAGACAGAGAACAGAGAGTTGGGTTATCTCAAGGCATCTCAGAGACAGTGAGACAGAGAACAGAGAGTTGCTACATCTCAGAGACAGAGAACAGAGAGTTGGGTTAGCATCTCAGAGACAGTGAGACAGAGAACAGAGAGTTGCCATCTCAGAGACAGAGAACAGAGAGTTGGGTTACATCTCAGAGACAGTGAGACAGAGAACAGAGAGTTGGGTTACATCTCAGGAACAGTGAGACAGAGAACAGAGAGTTGGGTTACATCTCAGAGACAGAGACAGAGAACAGAGAGTTGGGTTACATCTCAGAGACAGTGAGACAGAGAACAGAGAGTTGGGTTACATCTCAGAGACTGAGAGAGAACAGAGTTGGGTTACATCTCAGAGACCGTGAGACAGAGAACAGAGAGTTGGGTTACATCTCAGAGACAGAGAGAACAGAGAGTTACATCTCAGAGACAGTGAGACAGAGAACAGAGAGTTGGGTTACATCTCAGAGACTGAGACGAAACAGAAGAAGTGACCGTGAGTGGGAAGAGAACAGAGGATTGGGTTAAGCATCTCAGAGACAGAGAACAGAGAGTTGGGTTACATCTCAGAGACAGTGAGACAGAGAACAGAGAGTTGGGATTTACATCTCAGAGACCGTGAGACAAGAACAGAGAGTTGGGTTACATCTCAGAGACAGAGAACAGAGAGTTGGGTTACATCTCAGAGACGGAGAGTTGGGTTACGTCTCTGAGACAGAGAACAGAGAGTTGGGTTACATCTCAGAGACCGTGAGACAGAGAACATAGAGTCGGGTTACATCTCAGAGACAGAGAACAGAGAGTTGGGTTACATCTCAGAGACAGTGAGACAGAACAGAGAGTTGGGTTACATCTCAGAGACAGTGAGACAGAGAACAGAGTTGGGTTACATCTCAGAGACAGTGAGACAGAGAACAGAGAGTTGGGTTACATCTCAGAGACAGTGAGACAGAGAACAGAGAGTTGGGTTACATCTCAGAGACTGAGACAGAGAACAGAGAGTTGGGTTACATCTCAGAGACAGAGAACAGAGAGTTGGGTTACATCTCAGAGACAGTGAGACAGAGAACAGAGAGTTGGGTTACATCTCAGAGACAGTGAGACAGAGAACAGAGAGTTGGGTTACATCTCAGAGACAGTGAGACAGAGAACAGAGAGTTGGGTTACATCTCAGAGACTGAGACAGAGAACAGAGAGTTGGGTTACATCTCAGAGACAGAGAGACAGAGAGTTGGGTTACATCTCAGAGACAGTGAGACAGAGAACAGAGAGTTGGGTTACATCTCAGAGACAGTGAGACAGAGAACAGAGAGTTGGGTTACATCTCAGAGACAGTGAGACAGAGAACAGAGAGTTGGGTTACATCTCAGGAGCAGTGAGACAGAGAACAGAGAGTTGGGTTACATCTCAGAGACTGAGACAGAGAACAGAGAGTTGGGTTACATCTCAGAGACAGTAGAGACAGAGAGTTGGGTTACATCTCAGAGACAGTAGAGACAGAGAGTTGGGTTACATCTCAGAGACAGTGAGACAGAGAACAGAGAGTTGGGTTACATCTCAGAGACAGTGGAGACAGAGAGTTGGTTACATCTCGAGACAGTGAGACAGAGAGTTGGGTTACATCTCAGAGACAGAGAGAGCAGAGAGTTGGGTTACATCTCAGAGACAGTGAGACAGAGAGTTGGGTTACATCTCAGAGACAGTGAGACAGAGAGTTGGGTTACATCTCAGGAGACCGTGGAGGACAGAGAACAGAGAGTTGGGTTACATCTCAGAGACAGAGGAACAGAGAGTTGCTACATCTCAGAGACAGAGAGACAGAGAGTTGGGTTACATCTCAGAGACAGTAGAGAACAGAGAGTTGGGTTACATCTCAGAGACAGTGAGACAGAGAACAGAGAGTTGGGTTACATCTCAGAGACAGTGAGACAGAGAGTTGGGTTACATCTCAGAGACAGTGAGACAGAGAACAGAGAGTTGGGTTACATCTCAGAGACTGAGATAGAGAACAGAGAGTTGGGTTACATCTCAATCTCAGAGACAGTGAGACAGCGAACTGAGAAGTTAGAGTTTGCATCTCAAGAGACAGTGAGACAGAGAGTTGGGTTACATCTCAGAGACAGTGAGACAGAGAACAGAGAGTTGGGTTACATCTCAGAGACAGTGAGACAGAGAACAGAGAGTTGGGTTACATCTCAGAGACAGTGAGACAGAGAACAGAGAGTTGGGTTACATCTCAGAGACAGTGAGACAGAGAACAGAGAGTTGGGTTACATCTCAGAGACAGTGAGACAGAGAACAGAGTTGGGTTACATCTCAGAGACAGTGAGACAGAGAACAGAGAGTTGGGTTACATCTCAGAGACTGAGATAGAGACAGAGAGTTGGGTTACATCTCGCAGAGACAGAGAACAGAGAGTTGGGTTACATCTCGAGACAGTGAGACAGAGAACAGAGAGTTGGGTTACATCTCAGAGACAGTGAGACAGAGAGAACAGAGAGTTGGGTTACATCTCAGACACAGTGAGACAGAGAACAGAGAGTTGGGTTACATCTCAGACACAGTGAGACAGAGAACAGGGTTTAATGATATTAAGAACAGTAAGAACTACTGTGTCTTGTTCAACCCTCCATCTTCATTAGGTCAACTGTGACAGTGACGGCTAGCAATGTCAACCAAAAAAGGTCATGAGTCTGGGTGTTTGGCTTCCTGGATGAAAGAATGAAAGGACAGTCCTTCATGCTGACATTTGAACCCTGGAGGTGGAGGGATTCAGCAGGAGAGGGAGTGAGGGGAGGAGGTGAACGTGGAGGGAAGAAGCAGGAGAGGGAGGGAATGAAGGTATGTGTCAATCCTCCACTGACTCTCAAGAGTCTCTGGTTTCTGGGCTGATCAGCTCAGGTTTCTCTGTGGCAGCTCAGTAGACTCCAGATATTCCACAGGTTACAGAGGCACGGAGGGTGGCCTGACTGACGCAGAGACTGCTGCAACTCAAGTTATCAGGCTCCGACAGGAAGGCTCTCGCAACATGCACCCTCATCATTGACCGACCGGTAGGACATTGGTCCTTACAGCTTTTCCATGAATTTCGACTTTAACGTTCCAAGATAAAGGCTGAGGAAATAGGACTTAGTGGTTATGGGCCGACACTCAGAACTTTTTACATACAGGACCTGGAAAGGAGTAGTTGCTGCCATATTCATTTCCCAATATGACAACTCAATAGAAGTCAATGCAGGAACTTAAGATGTGAAAGATAATTTCCACTTGAAGTTAGAGTACATGCCCATTTCAATTCCTGAATTTATGTTATTTATTTTACCTTTATTTAACTAGGCAAGTCAGTTAAGAACAAATTCTTATTTTCAATGACGGCCTGAAGTGGGTTAACTGCCTGTTCAGGGGCAGAACGACAGATTTGTACCTTGTCAGCTCGGGGATTTGAACTTGCAACCTTTCGATGTACTGTAATTCAAATAGAGAGGGCCTCAACTTTGGATTATACTATACATTAAATCAGAGTTCTTTGTATTGATCGCATTGGTCCTGACAAGCCAGTTGGTGAAGAGTAAAGCCACATTGTTCTCAGAGGCAGCTGCATGTGGTGGTCACTGGTTAAGCATTACAGAGCGGTCTGCTATACAGTACATTAAGGAAAGTATTCAGACCCCTTCACCTTTTCCACATTTTGTTACCTTGAGGTCTTATTCTAAAAATAATTAAATGTTTAAAAAAATCCTCATCAATGTACACACACAACCCCACAAAGACAAAGCGAAAACAGGTTTTCAGAAATGTTAATGCAAATTATTTCAAAATAAAAACAAGAAATACCTCATTTACATAAGTATTCAGACCCTTTGCTATGAGACTCGAAATTGAGCTCAGATGCATCCCGTTTCCACTGATCATCCTTGAGATGTTTCTACAACTTGATTGGAGTCCATCTGTGGCAAATTCAATTGATTGGACATGATTTGGAAAGGCACACACCTGTCTATATAAGGTCCCACAGTTGACAGTGCATTTCAGAGCAAAAACCAAGCCGTGAGGTTGAAGGAATTATCCGTAGAGCTCCGAGACAGGATTGTGTCGAGGCATACATCTGGGGATGGGTACCAAAAATGTCTGCAGCATTGAAGGTCCCCAAGAACAGTGGCCTCCAGCATTCTTAAATGGAAGACATTTTGAACCACCAAGACTCTTCTTAGAGCTGGCTGCCTGGCCAAACTGAGCATTTGGGGAAGAAGGGCCTTGGTCAAGGGTTGTGACCAAGAACCCGATGGTCACCCTGACAGAGCTCCAGAGTACATCTGTGGAGATGGGAGAACCTTCCAGAAGGACAACCATCTCTGCAGCACTCCACCAATCAGGCCTTTATGGTAGAGTGGCCAGACAGAAGCCACTCCTCAGTAAAAAGGCACACAACATCCCACTTGGAGTTTGCCAAAAGGCACCAAAGGACTCTGAGACCATGATAAACAAGATTCTCTGGTCTGACGAAACCAAGATTGAACTCTTTGGCCTGAATGCCAAGCGTCACGTCTGGAGGAAACTTGGCACCATCCCTATGGTGAAGCATGGTGGTGGCAGGATCATGCTGCAGGGATGTTTTTCAGCAGCAAGGGAGACTAATCAGGATTGAGAGAAAGATGAACAGCGCAAAGTACAGTGAGATCCTTGACGAAAACCGACTGGGGTGAAGGTTCACCTTCCAACAGGACAAGACCCTTAGCACACAGCCAAGACAATGCAGGAGTGGCTTCAGGACAAGTCTCTGAATGTCCTTGAGTGGACCAGCCAGAGCCTGGACATGAACCAGATCGAACATCTCTGAGAGAGTATAGCTGTGTAGTGATGCTCCCCATCCAATCTGACAGAGCTTGAGAGGATCTGCAGAGAAATATAGGTATGCCAAGCTTGTAGCGTCATACCCAAGAAGACTCGAGGCTGTGAGCTTGTAGCGTCATACCCAAGAAGACTCGAGGCTGTGAGCTTGTAGCGTCATACCCAAGAAGACTCCAGGCTGCAAGCTTGTAGCGTCATACCAAAGAAGACTCCAGGCTGTAAGCTTGTAGCGTCATACCCAAGAAGACTCCAGGCTGTAAGCTTGTAGCGTCATACCCAAGAAGACTCGAGGCTGTAAGCTTGTAGCGTCATGCCCAAGAAGACTCCAGGCTGTAAGCTTGTGGCGTCATACCCAAGAAGACTCCAGGCTGTAAGCTTGTAGCGTCATACCCAAGAAGACTCCAGGCTGTAAGCTTGTAGCTGTCATACCCAAGAAGACTCCAGGCTGTAAGCTTGTAGCGTCATACCCAAGAAGACTCCGAGGCTGTACGCTTGTAGCATCATACCCAAGAAGACTCGAGGCTGCAAGCTTGTAGCGTCATACCCAAGAAGACCTCAGGCTGTAAGCTTATAGCATCATACCCAAGAAGACTCCAGGCTGTACGCTTGTAGCATCATACCCAAGAAGACTCGAGGATGTAAGCTTGTAGCATCATACCCAAGAAGGCTCGAGGATGTACGCTTGTAGCATCATACCCAAGACGACGCAAGGCTGTGATCGCCAACAGGGTGCTGCAACAAACTACTGAGTGAAGGGTCTGAATTCTTATGTATATGTAATATTTCAGTGTTTCATTTTTTATAAATATATACACATTTACAAAATTGTCAAAAACCTTGCTTTGTCATTATGGGCTATTGAGTGCAGATTGATGAGGAGAAAAAATATTTAATACATTTTAGAATAAGGCTGTAACGTAACAAAATGTAGAAAGAATCAATGGGTCTGAATATTTTCTGAATGCACTGTTTATAAACAGCTGTATTCACACTCAGTGTTCTGGGTTAAAAGCCTTCATTAGGCTAGATTAGACACATACCAGAGGACTCTATACACCCTGCACCTTTTCCCTGACTGTCCCCGACTCAGACACACAGGGGGAGGATTAGGGCCAGCGGTCAGTGTGACTCAGCTGGGTGGAGAGGTCAAAGTCTCACCTATAACTGGTTCCCTTTCACATGGATTAGTTACAGGACCAGGAGGAGTAGAAACTACAGACACATACCCAGAACTGCTACTGACTGCCTCTGACTGGGTTCTCTACCGCAATCCTTTATTTGGATTTCCCCTGAGGAATTCTATTGAATTCAATTGTACACTATTAAAAGTACTGGACAATGGAATCACATACTGGGTTGCTGTTACTGCTGCGGACAAAGGCAAAGCAGCGGAAGGTAGTTGCAATGGAGGACAGCAGAACCCTAACAGCATTAGACAGCACAGCTTACCAGAGACAGCAGAACCCTAACAGCACAGCTTTACCAGAGACAGCAGAACCCCTAACCTTTAGCTTTGCCAGAGACGCTTAGAACCCCTAACAGCACAGCTTTACCAGAGACAGAAGAACCCCTAACAGCACAGCTTTACCAGAGACAGCAGAACCCTAACAGCACAGCTTTACCAGAGACAGCAGAACCCCTAACAGCATAGCTTTACCAGAGACAGCAGAACCCCTAACAGCATAGCTTTACCAGAGACAGCAGAACCCTAACAGCACAGCTTTACCAGAGACAGCAGAACCCTAACAGCACTGAAGCTTTACCAGAGACAGCAGAACGCCTAACAGCACAGCTTTGCAGAGACAGAGAACCCTAACAGCACAGCTTTACCAGAGACAGAAGAACCCCTAACAGCACAGCTTTACCAGAGACAGCAGAACCCCTAACAGCACAGCTTTACCCAGAGACAGCAGAACGCCTGACAGCACAGCTTGCCAGAGGCAACGAACACCAACAGCATAGCACCAGAGACAGCAGAACGCCTAACAGCACAGCTTTACCAGAGACAGCAGAACGCCTAACAGCACAGCTTACCAGAGACAGCAGAACCCCTAACAGCACAGCTTTACCAGAGACAGAAGAACCCTTAACACAGTGTAGGCTGCTGAGGGGAGGACACACTCACAACAAGGGCTGGAAAGGAGAACATGGAAACCATGTTTGATGTATTTGATACCATTCCACCGATTCCGCTCCAGTCATTGCCACGAGCTCGTCCTCCCAAATTAAAGGTGACACCAACCTCCTGTGCCCTAACATCATAGCTTTACCAGAGACAACAGAAGCCCTCACAGCATTCTTTTCCTAAATTTTTAAATATTTTTATGGTGATTTATCAGGGTG
>NW_027036760.1:0-15685 GCF_034236695.1 Oncorhynchus nerka | reverse complement strand
TCTAACATGTTGTCTGTGGTCTCTCCAGTCAGTTGTTGTCTGTGGTCTCTACAGTCAGTTGTTCTAACATGTTGTCTGTGGTCTCTCCAGTCAGTTGTTGTCTGTGGTCTCTACAGTCAGTTGTTTTGTCTGTGGTCTCTCCAGTCAGTTGTTGTCTGTGGTCTCTACAGTCAGTTGTTCTAACATGTTGTCTGTGGTCTCTACAGTCAGTTGTTCTAACATGTTGTCTGTGGTCTCTCCAGTCAGTTGTTGTCTGTGGTCTCTACAGCCAGTTGTCTGTGGTCTCTACAGTCAGTTGTTGTATGTGGTCTCTACAGTCAGTTGTTGTCTGTGGTCTCTACAGCCAGTTGTCTGTGGTCTCTACAGTCAGTTGTTGTCTGTGGTCTCTACAGTCAGTTGTTGTCTGTGGTCTCTACAGTCAGTTGTTCTAACATGTTGTCTGTGGTCTCTACAGTCAGTTTGTTGTCTGTGGTCTCTACAGTCAGTTGTTGTCTGTGGTCTCTACAGTCAGTTGTTGTCTGTGGTCTCTACAGTCAGTTGTTGTCTGTGGTCTCTCCAGTCAGTTAAAGTCCAGGAACACAGTGGTCCATCAGAGAGATGATCTGGTCAGGAGACCTCTACGCTGCTTTGTAGAGGACCAGAAGAACCAAACTACCCCCTCCACACCACCCACCACCACCACCCCAGGGAGGAAGAGGATGGCCCCCTCCACCCCAGACCCTCCAGACCTACCGCTCCAGCAGAAGTTGTTGTCTGTGGTCTCTAAGCAGTCAGTTGTTGTCTGTGGTCTTACAGCTCGGTTGTTGTCTGTATCTCAGTCAGTTGTTGTCTGTGGTCTCTAAGAAGGTCAGTTAAAGTCCAGGAACACAGTGGTCCATCAGAGAGAGATTCAAGTTAGGAGACCTCTACGCTGCTTTGTAGAGGACCAGAAGAACCAAACTACCCCCTCCACACCACCCACCACCACCACCCCAGGGAGGAAGAGGATGGCCCCCTCTCCACCCCAGACCTCCAGACCTACCGCTCCAGCAGAAGTACTGTGTATATATGATAATGCTGTCATTCAAGAGGATGAAGTGATATATATGGCCATGCTGTTATTCAGAGGTAGGTTCATATAGAATGTACTGTATATATATGATAATGCTGTCATTCAGAGGTGGGTTCACACAGAATGTACTGTATATATATGATAATACTGTCGCTCAGAGGTGGGTTTTGTACAGTGTAATGTACTGTTATTCAGAGAGGTGGGGTTCATATAGAATGTATATATATGATAATGCTGTCATTCAGAGGTGGGTTCATATAGAATGTACCGTATATATATATATATATGATAATGCTGTCATTCAGAGGTGGGTTCATACAGAATGTACTGTATATATGATAATGCTGTCGTTCAGAGGTGGGTTTTGTACAGTGTATAAATATATGATAATGCTGTCGTTCAGAGTGGGACCATACAGAATGTACTGTATATATGATAATGCTGTCATTCAGAGGTGGGTTCATACAGTGTATGTATATATGATAATGCTGTTATTCAGAGGTGGGTTCACAGAATGTACTGTATATATGATAATGCTGTTATTCAGAGGTGGGTTTGTACAGTGTATATATATGAGGATAATGCTGTTATTGAGGTGGGTTCATAGAATGTACTGTATATGCGATAATGCTGTTATTCAGAGGTGGGTTCATATAGAATGTACTGTATATATGATAATGCTGTTATTCAGAGGTGGGTTCATACAGAATGTACTGTATATATATGATAATGCTGTCATTCAGAGGTGGGTTTGTACAGTGTATATATATGATAATGCTGTTATTCAGAGGTGGGTTCATATAGAATGTACTGTATATATGAAAATAATGGGAACTGTAAAATAACACATCCCTAGATCTGAATGTGGTTCTTACAGGAACTATACTCTGTATATATGTTATTAATGCTGTTATTCAGAGGTAGAACCCTCTGTCCACTCTATAGAATGTACTGTAAATATATGATAATGCTGTCATTCAGAGGTGTTATTACAGTGTTTACCCTGATATAGAAGAGGAACTGTACCTGTGTTATTATATGATAATTACCTGATATTCAGAGGAACTGGGTCTGTCACAAAGCGTTATTACAGTGTAATTACTGTATATATGATAATGCTGTTATTCAGAGGTATTCATGAATAGAGCAGAGTATATACACTGCTCAAAATGTAATACCTGATAAAGGGGAACAGAACCCTAATCCTGATGTTATTACACATCCTGATATAGAGCAGAGGATGAACCCTCTATCCTGGTGTTATTACAGTGTAATTACTGATATAGAGCAGAGGAACTAGGAACCCTCTCTATCCTGATGTTATTACAGTGTAATTACCTGATCCTAGGGCCACTCTATCCTGGTGTTATTACAGTGTAATTACCCTGATATAGAGCAGAGGAACTAGAACCCTCTGTCCACTCTATCCTGGTGTTATTACAGTGTAATTACCCTGATATAGAGCAGAGGAACTAGAACCCTCTATCCTGGTGTTATTACAGTGTAATTACCCTGATATAGAGCAGAGGAACTAGAACCCTCTGTCCACTCTATCCTGGTGTTATTACAGTGTAATTACCCTGATATAGAGCAGACGGAACTAGAACCCTATCCTGATGCTATTACAGTGTAATTGTTGATATAGAGCAGAGAACTAGAACCCTCTGTCCTGACGTTATTACAGTGTAATTACAGTGTATCTACCCTGATATAGAGCAGAGGAACTAGAACCCTCTGTCCTGACGTTATTACAATGTAATTACTGATATAGAGCAGAGAACTAGAACCCCTATCCTGATGTTATTACAGTGTAATTACCCTGATATAGAGCAGAGGGAACTAGAACCCTCTATCCTGGTGTTAATTACCCTGAGTGTATTACAGTGTAATTACCCTGATATAGAGCAGAGGAACTAGAACCCTCTATCCTGGTGTTATTACAGTGTAATTACCCTGATATAGAGCAGAGGAACTAGAACCCTCTATCCTGGTGTTATTACAGTGTAATTACCCTGATATAGGGCAGAGGAACTAGAACCCTCTATCCTGATGTTATTACAGTGTAATTACCCTGATATAGAGCAGAGGAACTAGAACCCTCTATCCTGGTGTTATTACAGTGTAATTACCCTGATATAGAGCAGAGGAACTAGAACCCTCTGTCCACTCTATCCTGATGTTATTACAGTGTAATTACCCTGATATAGAGCAGAGGAACTAGAACCCTCTATCCTGGTGTTATTACAGTGTAATTACCCTGATATAGAGCAGAGGAACTAGAACCCTCTGTCCACTATATCCTGGTGTTATTACAGTGTAATTACCCTGATATAGAGCAGAGGAACTAGAACCCTCTGTCCTGGTGTTATTACAGTGTAATTACCCTGATATAGAGCAGAGAATCAGAAACCTTCATCCAGGTGTTATTACAGTGTAATTACCCTGATATAGAGCAGAGGAACTAGAACCCTCTATCCTGATGTTATTACAGTGTAATTACCCTGATATAGAGCAGAGGAACTAGAACCCTCTATCCTGATGTTATTACAGTGTAATTACCCTGATATAGAGCAGAGGAACTAGAACCCTCTATCCTGGTGTTATTACAGTGTAATTACCCTGATATAGAGCAGAGGAACTAGAACCCTCTATCCTGATGTTATTACAGTGTAATTACCCTGATATAGAACAACACATTGTACTCACATTATTCTTGTTCTCTCCTCAGTGAACCGGCCAGGTCAAGCTGTGTGATCCTGTGAAGGACCAAGAACTTCAGAGATCCTTGCTCTTTCACACAAACCAATCAAGTCTGACAGATAAGCGTTAATGGGGGAGGGGGGGGGGGGTGTGTATGAGGAGAGTTCGGAGGTAGTTAGATACTGGAGAATCAGGTTAATTTGAGAGATGGGGAGGTAGCTAGATACTGGAGAATCAGGTTAATGGGGGAGGTAGTTAGATACTGGAGAATCGTGTTAATGGGGAGATTGGGAGGTAGCTAGATACTGGAGAATCAGGTTAATGGGGAGATATGAGGAGAGATTGGAGGTAGTTAGATACTGAGAATCGGGTTAATGGGGATATGGAGGTAGTTAGATACTGGAGAATCAGGTTAATGGGGGAGGTAGTTAGATACTGAGAATTGGGTTAATGGGGATATGGGAGGTAGTTAGATACTGGAGAATCATGTTATTATTGGGATATGGGAGGTAGTTAGATACTGAAAATTCTGTAGTTAGATACTGAGAATCAGGTTAACGAGGGATATGAGGAGAGATTGGATGTAGTTAGATGCTGGAGAATCAGGTTAATGGGGATATGAGGAGAGATTGGAGGTAGTTAGATGCTGGAGAATCAGGTTAATGGGGGATATGAGGAGAGATTGGAGGTAGTTAGATGCTGGAGAATCAGGTTAATGGGGATATGAGGAGAGATTGGAGGTAGTTAGATGCTGAGAATCAGGTTAATGGGGATATGGGAGGTAGTTAGATACTGGAGATTCAGGCTAATGGGGGTAGTTAGATACTGGAGAATCAGGTTAATGGGGAGATGGGAGGTAGTTAGATACTGTAGAATCAGGTTAATGGGGGTAGTTAGATACTGTAGAACTGTATTAATGGGGGTTAGATACTGGAGAATCAGGTTAATGGGAGATGGGAGGTAGTTAGATACTGAGAATCAGGGTAACGAGGGATATGAGGAGCGATTGAGGTAGTTAGATACTAGAGAATCAGGTTAATGGGGTGGTAGTTAGATACTGGAGAATCAGGTTAATGGGGATATGGAGGTAGTTAGATACTGGAGAATTAGGTTAATGGGGGTAGTTAGATACTGAGAATCAGGGTAACGAGGGATATGAGGAGCGATTGGAGGTAGTTATACTGGAGAATCAGGGTAACGAGGGATATGAGGAGCGATTGGAGGTAGTTAGATACTGGAGAATTAGGTTAATGGGGGGGGGTAGTTAGATACTGAGAATCAGGTTAACGAGGGGATATGAGAGATGGAGCTAGTTCGAAGATATGAAATGTGAAGATTTTAACACTGATGCCAAAGACACACTTTGAAACACCTTCACGACAGAAGCTCAAGGAGATGGAAAATGTGAGATTTGACTCCGAAATAAATGAATGTTTTGTCCTGAATAGAATGTTTCCATTTATATGTCAGAGCAAAAGATCAGCAGGAGAATGCTGTGTTACTAGATTGGGAATCAAAACTGTCCCCTGGGATGTTTTGGCAGCACAATACCATGTCATCTGAATGATAAATCGTGATTTTTACTGTCTATTTACATTTAATTCAGACGAGCTGAAATATTAGTAACATATCATGCTTGTCTCTATGGTAATATACAGTATATTATAATATCATGCTTGTCTCTATGGTAATATACAGTATATTATAATAATAGTAACATGCTTGTCTCTATGGTAATATACAGTATATTATAATATTAGTAACATGCTTGTCTCTATGGTAATATACAGTATATTATAATATTAGTAACATGCTTGTCTCTATGGTAATATACAGTATATTATAATATTAGTAACATGCTTGTCTCTATGGTAATATACAGTATATTATAATATTAGTAACATATCATGCTTGTCTCTATGGTAATATACAGTATATTATAATAATAGTAACATGTTTGTCTCTATGGTAATATACATTATATTATAATATCATGCTTGTCTCTATGGTAATATACAGTATATTATAATATTAGTAACATGCTTGTCTCTATGGTAATATACAGTATATTATAATATTAGTAACATGCTTGTCTCTATGGTAATATACAGTATATTATAATATTAGTAACATGCTTGTCTCTATGGTAATATACAGTATATTATAATATCATGCTTGTCTCTATGGTAATATACAGTATATTATAATATTAGTAACATGCTTGTCTCTATGGTAATAAACAGTATATTATAATATCATGCTTGTCTCTATGGTAATATACCGTATATTATAATATCATGCTTGTCTCTATGGTAATATACCGTATATTATAATATCATGCTTGTCTCTATGGTAATATACAGTATATTATAATATCATGCTTGTCTCTATGGTAATATACAGTATATTATAATATCATGCTTGTCTCTATGGTAATATACAGTATATTATAATATCATGCTTGTCTCTATGGTAATATACAGTATATTATAATATTAGTAACATGCTTGTCTCTATGGTAATATACGGTATATTATAATATTAGTAACATGCTTGTCTCTATGGTAATATACAGTATATTATAATAATAGTAACATGCTTGTCTCTATGGTAATATACAGTATATTATAATATTAGTAACATGCTTGTCTCTATGGTAATATACAGTATATTATAATAATAGTAACATGCTTGTCTCTATGGTAATATACAGTATTTATAATATTAGTAACATACTTGTCTCTATGGTAATATACGGTATATTATAATATCATGCTTGTCTCTATGGTAATATACAGTATATTATAATAATAGTAACATGCTTGTCTCTATGGTAATATACAGTATATTATAATATTAGTAACATGCTTGTCTCTATGGTAATATACGGTATATTATAATATCATGCTTGTCTCTATGGTAATATACAGTATATTATAATAATAGTAACATGCTTGTCTCTATGGTAATATACAGTATATTATAATATTAGTAACATGCTTGTCTCTATGGTAATATACAGTATATTATAATATTAGTAACATGCTTGTCTCTATGGTAATAAACAGTATATTATAATATTATATATTATGTGTTATATCTATAATTATAGTATATTATAATAGACAGTATATTATATCTATATGGAGATATATGGAGTACAGGACTAGGACTATAGACAGTATATTATATCTATATGGAGTGCAGGACTAGGACTATAGACAGTATATTATATCTATATGGAGATATATGGAGTACAGGACTAGGACTATAGACAGTATATTATATCTATATGGAGTACAGGACTAGGACTATAGACAGTATATTATATCTATATGGAGATATATGGAGTACAGGACTAGGACTATAGACAGTATATTATATCTATATGGAGTACAGGACTAGGACTATAGACAGTATATATCTATATGGAGATATATGGAGTACAGGACTAGGACTATAGACAGTATATTATATCTATATGGAGTACAGGACTAGGACTATAGACAGTATATTATATCTATATGGAGTACAGGACTAGGACTATAGACAGTATATTATATCTATACGGAGTACAGGACTAGGACTATAGACAGTATATTATATCTATATGGAGTACAGGACTAGGACTATAGACAGTATATTATATCTATATGGAGATATATGGAGTACAGGACTAGGACTATAGACAGTATATTATATCTATATGGAGTACAGGACTAGGACTATAGACAGTATATCATAGATATATGGAGATATATGGAGTACAGGACTAGGACTATAGACAGTATATTATATCTATATGGAGTACAGGACTAGGACTATAGACAGTATATTATATCTATATGGAGTGCAGGACTAGGACTATAGACAGTATATTATAGATATATGGAGTACAGGACTAGGACTATAGACAGTATATTATATCTATATGGAGTACAGGACTAGGACTATAGACAGTATATTATATCTATATGGAGATATATGGAGTACAGGACTAGGACTATAGACAGTATATTATAGATATATGGAGTACAGGACTAGGACTATAGACAGTATATTATAGATATATGGAGTACAGGACTAGGACTATAGACAGTATATTATATCTATATGGAGTGCAGGACTAGGACTATAGACAGTATATTATATCTATATGGAGTACAGGACTAGGACTATAGACAGTATATTATATCTATATGGAGATATATGGAGTACAGGACTAGGACTATAGACAGTATATTATATCTATATGGAGTACAGGACTAGGACTATAGACAGTATATTATATCTATATGGAGATATATGGAGTACAGGACTAGGACTATAGACAGTATATTATATCTATATGGAGTACAGGACTAGGACTATAGACAGTATATTATAGATATATGGAGATATATGGAGGTACAGGACTAGACTATAGACAGTATATTATATCTATATGGAGTATAGAGGACTATATAGGAGTACAGGACTAGGACTATAGACAGTATATTATATCTATATGGAGTACAGGACTAGGACTATAGACAGTATATTATATCTATATGGAATATGAGACTAGGACTATAGAGCAGTATATTATATCTATATGGAGTACAGGAGTAGGACTATAGACAGTATATTATATCATATGGAGATATATGGGAGTACAGGACTAGGACTATAGACAGTATATTATATCTATATGGAGTACAGGACTAGGACTATAGACAGTATATTATATCTATGTAAGGTAGGACTACTGGACTATAGACAGTATATTATATCTATATAGACACAGGACTAGGACTATAGACAGTATATTATATCTATATGAGTACAGGACTAGGACTATAGACAGTATATTATATCTATATGGAGATATGGAGTACAGGACTAGGACTATAGACAGTATATTATATCTATATAGAGTACAGGACTAGGACTATAGACAGTATATTATATCTATATGGAGTGCAGGACTAGGACTATAGACATATATTATATCTGTGGAGATATGAGGACTGAGACTATAGACAGTATATTATGTCTGTGGAGATGGAGTACAGGACTAGGACTATAGACAGTATATTATATCTATGGAGATATGTGGAGTACAGGACTGGGGGACTATAGACGGTATATTATATCTATATGGAGTACAGGACTAGGACTATAGACAGTATATTATATCTATAGATATGGAGTACAGGACTAGGACTATAGACAGTATATTATATCTATATGGAGTACAGGACTAGGACTATAGACAGTATATTATAGATATATGGAGATATATGGAGTACAGGACTAGGACTATAGACCAAACACTGTATATCTACTCTGGAGTACAGGACTAGGACTATAGACAGTATATTATAGATATATGGAGATATATATGGAGTAGGACTAGGACTATAGACAGTATATATATCTATATGGAGTACAGGACTAGGGGACTATAGACAGTATATTATATCTATATGGAGTACAGGACTAGGACTATAGACAGTATATTATATCTATATGGAGTACAGGACTAGGACTATAGACAGTATATTATATCTATATGGAGTACAGGACTAGGACTATAGACAGTATATTATAGATATATGGAGTACAGGACTAGGACTATAGACAGTATATTATATCTATATGGAGTACAGGACTAGGACTATAGACAGTATATTATATCTATATGGAGATATGGAGTACAGGACTAGGACTATAGACAGTATATTATATCTATATGGAGTACAGGACTAGGACTATAGACAGTATATTATATCTATATGGAGTACGGAGTGGACTAGGACTATAGACAGTATATTATATCTATATGGAGTACAGGACTAGGACTATAGACAGTATATTATATCTATATGGAGATATATGGAGTACAGGACTAGGACTATAGACAGTATATTATATCTATATGGAGTACAGGACTAGGACTATAGACAGTATATTATATCTATATGGAGTACAGGACTAGGACTATAGACAGTATATTATATCTATATGGAGATATATGGAGTACAGGACTAGGACTATAGACAGTATATTATATCTATATGGAGTACAGGACTAGGACTATAGACAGTATATTATATCTATATGGAGTACAGGACTAGGACTATAGACAGTATATTATATCTATATGGAGTACAGGACTAGGACTATAGACAGTATATTATATCTATATGGAGTACAGGACTAGGACTATAGACAGTATATTATATCTATATGGAGATATATGGAGTACAGGACTAGGACTATAGACAGTATATTATATCTATATGGAGTACAGGACTAGGACTATAGACAGTATATTATATCTATATGGAGATATATGGAGTACAGGACTAGGACTATAGACAGTATATTATATCTATATGGAGTACAGGACTAGGACTATAGACAGTATATTATATCTATATGGAGATATATGGAGTACAGGACTAGGACTATAGACAGTATATTATATCTATATGGAGATATATGGAGTACAGGACTAGGACTATAGACAGTATATTATATCTATATGGAGTATGCAGGACTAGGACTATAGACAGTATATTATATCTGGGATATATGGAGTACAGGACTAGGACTATAGACAGTATATTATATCTATATGGGAGTACAGGACTAGGACTATAGACAGTATATTATAGCTATATGGAGATATATGGAGTACAGGACTAGGACTATAGACAGTATATTATATCTATATGGAGATATATGGAGTGCAGGACTAGGACTATAGACAGTATATTATATCTATATGGAGATATATGGAGTACAGGACTAGGACTATAGACAGTATATTATATCTATATGGAGTACAGGACTAGGACTATAGACAGTATATTATATCTATATGGAGTACAGGACTAGGACTATAGACAGTATATTATATCTATATGGAGTACAGGACTAGGACTATAGACAGTATATTATAGATATATGGAGTACAGGACTAGGACTATAGACAGTATATTATATCTATATGGAGATATATGGAGTACAGGACTAGGACTATAGACAGTATATTATATCTATATGGAGTACAGGACTAGGACTATAGACAGTATATTATATCTATATGGAGATATATGGAGTACAGGACTAGGACTATAGACAGTATATTATATCTATATGGAGTACAGGACTAGGACTATAGACAGTATATTATATCTATGGAGATATATGGAGTACAGGACTAGGACTATAGACAGTATATTATATCTATATGGAGTACAGGACTAGGACTATAGACAGTATATTATATCTATATGGAGTACAGGACTAGGACTATAGACAGTATATTATATCTATATGGAGTACAGGACTAGGACTATAGACAGTATATTATATCTATATGGAGATATATGGAGTACAGGACTAGGACTATAGACAGTATATTATATCTATATGGAGTACAGGACTAGGACTATAGACAGTATATTATATCTATATGGAGTACAGGACTAGGACTATAGACAGTATATTATATCTATATGGAGTACAGGACTAGGACTATAGACAGTATATTATATCTATATGGAGTACAGGACTAGGACTATAGACAGTATATTATATCTATATGGAGATATATGGAGTACAGGACTAGGACTATAGACAGTATATTATATCTATATGGAGATATATGGAGTACAGGACTAGGACTATAGACAGTATATTATATCTATATGGAGTACAGGACTAGGACTATAGACAGTATATTATATCTATATGGAGTACAGGACTAGGACTATAGACAGTATATTATATCTATATGGAGTACAGGACTAGGACTATAGACAGTATATTATATCTATATGGAGATATATGGAGTACAGGACTAGGACTATAGACAGTATATTATATCTATATGGAGATATATGGAGTACAGGACTAGGACTATAGACAGTATATTATAGATATATGGAGTACAGGACTAGGACTATAGACAGTATATTATATCTATATGGAGATATATGGAGTACAGGACTAGGACTATAGACAGTATATTATATCTATATGGAGTACAGGACTAGGACTATAGACAGTATATTATATCTATATGGAGTACAGGACTAGGACTATAGACAGTATATTATATCTATATGGAGATATATGGAGTACAGGACTAGGACTATAGACAGTATATTATATCTATATGGAGATATATGGAGTACAGGACTAGGACTATAGACAGTATATTATATCTATATGGAGTACAGGACTAGGACTATAGACAGTATATTATATCTATATGGAGTACAGGACTAGGACTATAGACAGTATATTATATCTATATGGAGTACAGGACTAGGACTATAGACAGTATATTATATCTATATGGAGTACAGGACTAGGACTATAGACAGTATATTATATCTATATGGAGTACAGGACTAGGACTATAGACAGTATATTATATCTATATGGAGTACAGGACTAGGACTATAGACAGTATATTATATCTATATGGAGATATATGGAGTACAGGACTAGGACTATAGACAGTATATTATATCTATATGGAGTACAGGACTAGGACTATAGACAGTATATTATATCATTTATATGGAGTACAGGACTAGGACTATAGACAGTATATTATATCTATATGGAGTACAGGACTAGGACTATAGACAGTATATTATATCTATATGGAGATATATGGAGTACAGGACTAGGACTATAGACAGTATATTATATCTATGGAGATATTGGAGTACAGGACTAGGACTATAGACAGTATATTATATCTATATGGAGTACAGGACTAGGACTATAGACAGTATATTATATCTATATGGAGATATATGGAGTACAGGACTAGGACTATAGACAGTATATTATATCTATATGGAGTACAGGACTAGGACTATAGACAGTATATTATATCATATAATGGAGTACAGGACTAGGACTATAGACAGTATATTATATCTATGGATATGGAGTACAGGACTAGGACTATAGACAGTATATTATATCTATATGGAGATATATGGAGTACAGGACTAGGACTATAGACAGTATATTATATCTATATGGAGTACAGGACTAGGACTATAGACAGTATATTATATCTATATGGAGTACAGGACTAGGACTATAGACAGTATATTATATCTATATGGAGATATATGGAGTACAGGACTAGGACTATAGACAGTATATTATATCTATATGGAGATATATGGAGTACAGGACTAGGACTATAGACAGTATATTATATCTATATGGAGATATATGGAGTACAGGACTAGGACTATAGACAGTATATTATATCTATATGGAGATATATGGAGTACAGGACTAGGACTATAGACAGTTATATTATATCTATATGGAGTACAGGACTAGGACTATAGACAGTATATTATATCTATATGGAGATATATGGAGTACAGGACTAGGACTATAGACAGTATATTATATCTATATGGAGTACAGGACTAGGACTATAGACAGTATATTATATCTATATGGAGATATATGGAGTACAGGACTAGGACTATAGACAGTATATTATATCTATATGGAGATATATGGAGTACAGGACTAGGACTATAGACAGTATATTATATCTGATATGGAGTACAGGACTAGGACTATAGACAGTATATTATATCTATATGGAGATATATGGAGTACAGGACTAGGACTATAGACAGTATATTATATCTATATGGAGTACAGGACTAGGACTATAGACAGTATATTATATCTATATGGAGATACAGGACTAGGACTATAGACAGTATATTATATCTATATGGAGTACAGGACTAGGACTATAGACAGTATATTATATCTATATGGAGTACAGGACTAGACTATAGACAGTATATTATATCTGTGAGTACAGGACTAGGACTATAGACAGTATATTATATCTATATGGAGATATATGGAGTACAGGACTAGGACTATAGACAGTATATTATATCTATAATGGAGTACAGGACTAGGACTATAGACAGTATATTATATCTATATGGAGTACAGGACTAGGACTATAGACAGTATATTATATCATATATGGAGTACAGGACTAGGACTATAGACAGTATATTATATCTATATGGAGATATATGGAGTACAGGACTAGGACTATAGACAGTATATTATATCTATATATGGAGTACAGGACTAGGACTATAGACAGTATATTATATCTATATGGAGTACAGGACTAGGACTATAGACAGTATATTATATCTATATGGAGATATATGGAGTACAGGACTAGGACTATAGACAGTATATTATATCTATATGGAGTACAGGACTAGGACTATAGACAGTATATTATATCTATATGGAGATATATGGAGTACAGGACTAGGACTATAGACAGTATATTATATCTATATGGAGTACAGGACTAGGACTATAGACAGTATATTATATCTATATAGGAGTACAGGACTAGGACTATAGACAGTATATTATATCTATATGGAGTACAGGACTAGGACTATAGACAGTATATTATATCTATATGGAGATATATGGAGTACAGGACTAGGACTATAGACAGTATATTATATCTATATGGAGATATGGAGTACAGGACTAGGACTATAGACAGTATATTATATCTATATGGAGTACAGGACTAGGACTATAGACAGTATATTATATCTATAGTGGAGTACAGGACTAGGACTATAGACAGTATATTATATCTATATGGAGTAGCAGGACTAGGACTATAGACAGTATATTATATCTATATGGAGATATGGAGTACAGGACTAGGACTATAGACAGTATATTATATCTATATGGAGATATATGGAGTACAGGACTAGGACTATAGACAGTATATTATATCTATATGGAGATATATGGAGTACAGGACTAGGACTATAGACAGTATATTATATCTATATGGAGATATATGGAGTACAGGACTAGGACTATAGACAGTATATTATATCTATATGGAGTACAGGACTAGGACTATAGACAGTATATTATATCTATATGGAGTACAGGACTAGGACTATAGACAGTATATTATATCTTATATGGAGTACAGGACTAGGACTATAGACAGTATATTATATCTATATGGAGTACAGGACTAGGACTATAGACAGTATATTATATCTATATGGAGATATATGGAGTACAGGACTAGGACTATAGACAGTATATTATATCTATATGGAGTACAGGACTAGGACTATAGACAGTATATATATATCTATATGGAGTACAGGACTAGGACTATAGACAGTATATTATATCTATATGGAGTACAGGACTAGGACTATAGACAGTATATTATATCTATATGTGGAGTACCAGGACTAGGACTATAGACAGTATATTAGTATCTATATGGAGATATATGGAGTACAGGACTAGGACTATAGACAGTATATTATATCTATATGGAGTACAGGACTAGGACTATAGACAGTATATTATATCTATATGGAGATATATGGAGTACAGGACTAGGACTATAGACAGTATATTATATCTATATGGAGATATATGGAGTACAGGACTAGGACTATAGACAGTATATTATATCTATATGGAGTACAGGACTAGGACTATAGACAGTATATTATATCTATATGGAGTACAGGACTAGGACTATAGACAGTATATTATATCTATATGGAGTACAGGACTAGGACTATAGACAGTATATTATATCTATATGGAGATATATGGAGTACAGGACTAGGACTATAGACAGTATATTATATCTATATGGAGATATGGAGTGCAGGACTAGGACTATAGACAGTATATTATATCTATATGGAGATATATGGAGTACAGGACTAGGACTATAGACAGTATATTATATCTATATGGAGATATATGGAGTACAGGACTAGGACTATAGACAGTATATATCTATATGGAGATATATGGAGTACAGGACTAGGACTATAGACA
>NW_027036759.1:0-15681 GCF_034236695.1 Oncorhynchus nerka | reverse complement strand
TTCTGAATCAGAGAGGTGCAGTTCTTGTGGATGGCTGTTCACAAATGGGGAATGCGGAAGACACATTTCAGCTGAACTAACTAGACATGCCCTTTTCCTTCACAATCCGTAAGGCGCAAATAAATTCGAGAGCAGCAGTGTGATTCACATCATCAATGCGCCATGTAGCCTAGATATCAATAATACGTGATATCAGTGTAGCCTGTAGAGCTACTCGCAACCCTGACAACAGGTATGTACATTTTACATTGTCTGACATAATAAATCATTAAATGAGGTAGAAAGTTAAACCCTTACCTGCGTTGACAATGGGGTAAAACGACAGAACAAACAGAAAGACAGACAGTTTGCCCATGATTTTGATAGTGTAGTCTCTGTGTAGTAAGAAGTGAGTCTGACAGACTTTCCCTTCAACTTAAACTGCGTAGCAAGAAGTGTCTGTCATACTTTCTCTTTCACTTAGTCAACTGCGTAGCAAGAAGTGAGTCTGAAATACTTTTTTTGTATCGAGCTTGCATGCTTGTAGTCAAAGGTATTTATAACTAACCCAAAATAGTTCATTTGTGTCTTCTTCTATGGTATATTGGCGATTACAATTGAATGTGCATTCCACCACCTACTGCACAGGATGGAAACAGGATTCACCCCAAAAAACTGAACTAACAAAAAACTTCCCAAAAACTGTTCAAATAAATAAATAAATTGAACAGAATCTGATCCCTACACAGGCTCAAGGGGAACCTGGGAGGTTGGGTATTCTGGTGCCAGTACCCCTTGTAAGTCTACAGATCCTTGTAAGTCTACAGATCCTTGAGAATCCTCAAGAATCCAGAATCCTTGAGTCCCAAACACTTTTCTGCCGCATGCCACAATAATGTCCAGTTTCTTCAACTTCTTTGAGACTTGTGCTGTACAGTTTAACTGTGGCAATGGACGCAACAAAATCCACCTTTTTAACACACAGGGTATATTTTGTCTGGTAGAAAACATTTACTACAGACTGTATTCTATCCACTACCATATCTTCACTAGCATCCCTTGTCTTAGTCCCCTCCTGTACTCCCTGTTCACCCACGACTGCGTGGCCAAAAACGACTCCAACACCATCAATAAGTTTGCTGACAACACAACAGTGGTAGGCCTGATCATCAACAACGATGAGACAGCCTATAGGGAGGGAGGTCAGAGACCTGGCAGTGTGGTGCCAGGTTAACAACCTCTCCCTCAATGTAGACTACGGAAAGGCGGGCCGAACAGGCCCCATTAACATCGACGGGGCTGTAGTGTAGAGGGTCGAGAGTTTCAAGTTTCTTAGTGTCCACATCGCCAATTAACTATCATCGTCCAAACACACCAAGACAGTTGTGAAGAGGGCATCGTAAAACACCTTTTCCCCTCAGGAGACTGAAAGAATTTGTCATGGGTCCCCAGATCCTCAAAAAGTTATACAGCTGAACACAAAGTTATGCAGAGCATCCTGACCGCAGCATCGCCGCCCTGGTATGAGCAACTGCTCGGCATTTGACCGTAAGGCACTACAGAGGGTAGTAGTGTACGGCCCAGTACATCATTCAGGACTTACAGTTGAAATCAGAAGTTTACATACACTAAGTTGACTGTGCCTTTAAACAGCTTGGAAAATTCCAGAAAATGATTTCATGGCTTTAGAAGCTTCTGATAGACGAATTGACATCATTTGAGTCAATTGGAGGTGTACCTGTAGATGTATTTCAAGGCCTACTTTCAAACTCAGTGCCTCTTTGTTTGACATCATGGGAAAATCTAAATAAATCAGCCAAGACCTCAGAAGAGAATTGTAGACCTCCACAAGTCTGATTCATCCTGGGAGCAATTTCCAAACGCCTCAAGGTACCACGTTCATCTGTATAAGCAACAGTACGCAAGTATAAACAACATGGGACCACGCAGCCGTCATACCGCTCAGGAAGGAGACGTGTTCTGTCTCCTAGAGATGAACGTACTTTGGTGTGAAAAGTGCAAATCAATCCCAGAACAACAGCAAAGGACCTTGTGAAGATGCTGGAGGAAACAGGTACAAAAGTATCTATATCCACAGTAAAACGAGTCTTATATCGACATAAACCTCCAGTTGAAGTCAGAAGTTTACACCATACACCTTAGCCAATTACATTTAAACTCCGTTTTTCACAATTCCTGACATTTTGGAGTCACTGCTCCAAAACCAACTATAAAAAGCCAGACTATGGTTTGCAACTGCACATGGGGACAAAGATCGTACTTTTTGGAGAAATGTCCTCTGGTCTGATGAAACAAAAATAGAACTGTTTAGCCATAATGACCATCGTTATGTTTGGAGGAAATAGGGGGAGGCTTGCAAGCTGAAGAACACCATCCCATCCGTGAAGCAACAGGGAGTGGCAGCATCATGTTGTGGGGGTGCTTTGCTGCAGGAGAGACTGGTGCACTTCACAAAATAGATGGCATCATGAGGGTAGGAAAATGATGTGGATATATTGAAGCAACATCTCAAGACATCAGTCAGGAAGTTAAAGCTTGGTGGCAAAATGGGTTCTTACAAATAGACGTTGACCCCAAGCATACTTCCACAGTTGTGGCAAAATGGCTTAAGGACAACAAAGTCAAGGCATTGGAGTGGCCATCACAAAGCCCTGACCTCAATCCTATAGAACATTTGTAGAGCAGAACTGAAAAAGCGTATGCGAGCAAGGAGGCCTACTAACCTGACTCAGTTACACCTGCTCTGTCAGGGATGCTACCAAATACTAATTGAGTGTATGTAAACTTCTGACCCACTGGGAATATGATGAAAGAAATAAAAGCTTGAAAAAAATATTATCTCTAATATTATTCTTACATTTCACATTCTTAAAATAAAGTGGTGATCCTAACTGACCTAAGACAGGGAATTTTTACTAGGATTAAATGTCAGGAATTGTGAAAAACTGAGGTTAAATGTATTTGGCTAAGGTATATGTAAATGTCCGACTTCAACTGTATATACTAGGCGTGTGTCAGAGGAAGGCCCAAAAATTGTCAAAGACTCCCAGTCACTCCAGTCATAGATTGTTCTCTCTGCTACCTATCGGCAAGCGGTACCAGAGCTCCAGGTCTAGGACCAAAGGCTCCTTAACAGCTTCTACCCTCAAACAATAAGACTGCTGAACAATTAATCCAACCCTATCCAGATGTACAAATGACTCTCGACTAACCTGTACCCTGCACATTGACTCTGTGCCGTTACCACCTGTATATAGCCTTGTTTTTTGCTATTTTATTGTGCTACTTTTTTATAATTTTTTATATCAGTTCATTTTGAGAAATTCTTCTTTACTCTTTATTGAACTGCATTGTTTGTTAAGGGCTTGCAAGTAAGCATTTCACGGTAAGGTCTACACCTGTTGTATTCGAAGCATGTGACAAAGTTTGATTTGATTTGATTGTCTGAACATAGGATATTCGATTGACTGCTAGCTTTTGCCACCCCACTTCCTTCCCCCTTTACAGGGCACTCCAGGAACTCAGGATCATGATCCCCACCACAACAAACACCGTTGTCCTTCTACACACACTGTTCTCCCATATACTCTGTTCATCTACACACACTTGAAACACGGCAAAATCCTTTAAAGTTCTTACACTGCAGTGGTTTGGGACTAAAGCTCTTATGGTGTATCTTACATAACCAAGCTTCACATGCATAGGGATTTTGCTGTTTATCAATAACAACAGTACCGATAGACTTTTCTCTTTTTTCTCCATTCACCCAACGGGTCAGACGCCGGGTACCAACCACACCAGGAATTGTATTCAGGTATTCAACCTGAACATCCGTCATCACCTCTGAGATTTACATTTTGTTCAAGTTTTGTTCCAGTTTTTCAATACTTGTATCTTATTTGTTTTATGTAACCTTTATTTTACTAGGCAAGTCAGTTAAGAACAAATTCTTATTTACAATGACAGCCTACCACAGGCAAAATGCCTCCTGCAGGGAGAGGGGCTGGGATTAAAAATTAAAATATAAAATATAGATATAGGACAAAACACACATCACGACAAGAGAGTCAACAGCAACACTCACATAAAGAGAGACCTAAGACAAAAACATAGCAAGGCAGCAACACATGACAACACAGCATGGTCGCAACCACGTACATGACAAGCACAGCATGGTCGCAACACAACATGACAACACAGCATAGTCGCAAGACAACTATGACAACACAGCATGGTCGCAACACAACATGACAACACAGCATGGTCGCAACACAACATGACAACACAGCATGGTCGCAACACAACATGACAACACAGCATGGTCGCAACACAACATGACAACAACATGGTAGCAACACAACATGACAACACAGCATGGTCGCAACACAACATGACAACACAGCATGGTCGCAACACAACATGACAACACAGCATGGTCGCAACACAACATGACAACAACATGGTAGCAATACAACATGACAACACAGCATGGTCGCAACACAACATGACAACACAGCATGGTCGCAACACAACATGACAACACAGCATGGTCGCAACACAACATGACAACACAGCATGGTCGCAACACAACATGACAACAACATGGTAGCAACACAACATGACAACACAGCATGGTCGCAACACAACATGACAACAACATGGTAGCAACACAACATGGTAGCAGCACAAAACAGTACAAACATTATTGGGCACAGACAACAGCACAAAGGGCAAGAAGGTAGAGACAACAATACATCACGCAAAGCTGCCACAACTGTCAGTAAGAGTGTCCATGATTGGAGTCTTTGAATGAAGAGATTGAGATAAAACTGTCCAGTTTGAGTGTTTGTTGCAGCTCGCTCCAGTTGATAGCTGCAGCGAACTGAAAAGACGAGCGTACCCGGGTATGTGTGTGCTTTCGGGACCTTAAACATAATGTGACTGGCAGAACGGGTGTTGTATGTGGAGGATGAGGGCTGCAGTAGATATCTCAGATAGGGGGAGTGAGACCTAAGAGGGTTTTATAAATAAGCATCAACCACCTCTAGGTGTCAGCACATCTTCCTCATTATCCCCAGTGTATTTATACCTGTGTTCCTCTGTTTGTCTGTTGCCAGTCTGCCTTGTCTTGTCAAGCTTACCAGTGTGTTTTTCCATGCTCCTGCTCTACTAGTCTCTGTTTTTCTAGCCCTCCCGGTTCTGATCATTCTGCCTGCCCTGACAGTGATCCGCTTCTGCCTTGTCCATTCAGCCTGCCTTGACCTCAAGCCTAACTGACCCAACTGTACCTTTCGGACTCTGACCTGGTTAATGAATTTCTGCACTGTCCGAGACCTGCCCGTTGCCTGCCCCTTGTATTTCAATAAATATCAGAGACTCTAACCATCTGCCTCCTGTGTCTGCATATGGGTCTCACCTCTGTGCCGTTATACCTAAACAACAAAATATTTGGAAAATGTGTGTCACGCCCTGGTCAAAGTATTTTGTGTTTATCTTCATGTATTTGGTCAGGCCAGGTGTGGCATGGATTTTTGTATGTGTTGTGTATGTATTGGGATTGTAGCTAGTGGGGTGTTCTAGTTAAGTCTATGGCTGTCTGAAGTGGTTCGCAATCAGAGGCAGGTGTTTATCGTTGTCTCTGATTGGGAACCATATTTAGGCAGCCATATTCTTTGAGTTTGTAGTGGGTGATTGTCCTTAGTGTCCTTGTTCCTGTCTCTGTGTTAGTTTACACTAGTATAGGCTGTTTCAGTTTTCAAGTTACGTTTATTGTTTTGTAGTGTTTGTATTTAGATTCATGATTACGTTTGTTCATTAAACATGGATCGCAATCCACACGCTGCATTTTGGTCCGACTCTCCTTCACCACATGAAAACCGTTACAGAATCCACCCACACCAAAAGGACCAAGCAGCGTGTCAACAGGCAGGAGCAGCCCAAAGAGGAGATGCGTAATAAGGATTTCTGGACATGGGAGGAAATCCTCGACGGGAGAGGACCCTGGGCTAAACCAGGGAGTGTCCTGTCGTTCTCAACTCAACATCAAGAGGCGGTGGCCCGTTCTTGTAGGTTCATGCTCATGCAACATCCAGCAGAGTACGACCCTGCCTCACACAAGGAAGCAGCGCAGGTCCTAATCCAGGCACTTGTCATCTCCCGTCTGGATTACTGCAACTCGCTGTTGGCTGGGCTCCCTGCCTGTGCCGATTAAACCCCTACAACTCATCCAGAACGCCGCAGCCCGTCTGGTGTTCAACCTTCCCAGTTCTCTCACGCCACCCCGCTCCTCCGCTCTCTCCACTGGCTTCCAGTTGGAAGCTCGCATCCGCTACAAGACCATGGTGCTTGCCTACGGAGCTGTGAGGGAACGGCACCTCAGTACCTCCAGGCTCTGATCAGGCCCTACACCCAAACAAGGGCACTGCGTTCATCCACCTCCTGGCCTGCTCGCCTCCCTACCACTGAGGAAGTACAGTTCCCGCTCAGCCCAGTCAAAACTGTTCGCTGCTCTGGCACCCCAATGGTGGAACAAACTCCCTCACGACGCCAGGACAGCGGAGTCAATCACCACCTTCCAGGAGACACCTGAAACCCCACCTCTTTCAGGAATACCTAGGATAGGATAAAGTAATCCTTCTCACCCCCTCCCCTTAAAAGATTTAGATGCACTATTGTAAAGTGGCTGTTCCACTGGATGTCTTAAGGTGAACGCACCAATTTGTAAGTCGCTCTGGATAAGAGCGTCTGCTAAATGACTTAAATGTAATGTAAATGTAAATGAGTGTAGCCGCCCAAAGGTGCAGCAGGAGAAGAGGCAACAGGAGCAGCCCAAAGAGGAGGACAGTATGGACTATACTTCTTGGGAGGAGATAGACAGGTGGGCGGTCTGACCAGGAGAGTGCCGGTGCCCGCCTGGGATTCGATGGAGCAGTGCGCGGAAGGTTATCAGAGAATGGAGTTGGCGAAGCAAGCACGGCGGCGCGGATGGAAGCCCGAGAGTCAGCCCCAAAAATTTCTTGGGGGGTGGCTCACAGGGAGTATGGCTATGCCAGGTAGGAGACCTGCGCAAACTCCCTGTGCTTACCGGGGGGCTAGACCGGGCAGGCACCGTGTTATGCAGTGGTGCGCACGGTCCTAGTGCGGGTGCATAGCCCGGTGCGGTATATTCCAGCTCCGCGTATCGGCCGGGCTAGAGTGGGCATCGAGCCAGGTAAGGTTGGGCAGGCTCGGTGCTCAAGAGCTCCAGTGCGCCTGCACGGTCCGGTCTATCCAGTACCACCTCCACACACCAGCCCTCCGGTGGCAGCTCCCCGCACCAGGCTTCCTGTGCGTGTCCTCGGTCCAGTACCACCAGTACCAGCACCACGCATCAGGCCTACAGTGCGCCTCGCCTCTCCAGCGCTGTCGGAGCCTTCTCCTCTCCTGCGCTGCCGGAATCTCCCGCCTGTTCAGCGCAGCCAGAGCCTTTCTCCTCTACAGCGCTGCTGGAGTCTCCCGCCTGTTCAGCGCAGCCAGAGCTGCCAGCCGGCATGGAGCAGCCAGAGCTGTCGGTCTGCATGGAGCAGCCAGAGCTGCCAGTCTACATGGAGCAGCCAGAGCTGTCAGTCTGCATGAAGCAGCCAGAGCTGCCAGTCTGCATGAAGCAGCCAGAGATGTCAGTCTGCATGGAGCAGCCAGAGCTGCCAGTCTGCATGAAGCAGCCAGAGATGTCAGTCTGCATGGAGCAGCCAGAGCTGTCAGTCTGCATGGAGCAGCCAGAGCTGTCAGTCTGCATGAAGCAGCCAGAGCTGTCAGTCTGCATGGAGCAGCCAGAGATGTCAGTCTGCAAGGAGCTGCCAGTCTGCAAGGAGCTGCCAGTCTGTAGGGAGCTGTCAGTCTGCAAGGAGCTGCCAGTCTGCACGGAGCCGCCAGAGCTGCCAGTCTGTAAGAAGCCGCCAGAGCTGTCAGCCTACATGGAGCAGCCAGAGCCGCCAGTCAGCGTGGAGCAGCCAGAGCCGCCAGTCAGCATGGAGCAGCCAGATCTTTCAGTCTGCCAGGATCCGCCAGTCAGCCAGACTCTTCCAGATCTGCCAGTCAGCTAGACTCTTCCAGATCTGCCAGTCAGCCAGACTCTTCCAGATCTGCTAGTCAACCAGACTTTTCCAGATCTGCTAGTCAACCAGACTTTTCCAGATCCGCTAGTCAACCAGACTCTTCCAGATCCGCCAGTCAATCAGACTCTTCCAGATCCGCCAGTCAACCAGACTCTTCCAGATCCGCCAGTCAACCAGACTCTTCCAGATCCGCCAGTCAGCCGGGATCTGCCAGTCGGCCAGGATCCGCCAGTCAGCCAGGATCCGCCAGTCAGCCAGGATCCGCCAGTCAGCCAGGATCTGCCAGGATCCGCCAGTCAGCCAGGATCTGCCAGTCAGCCAGGATCTGCCAGTCAGCCGGGATCTGCCAGTCAGCCGGGATCTGCCAGTCAGCCGGGATCTGCCAGAACTGCCAGTCGGCCAGGATCTGCCAGTCGGCCAGGATCCGCCAGTCAGCCAGGATCTGCCCAGATCCGCCAGTCAGCCAGGATCTGCCAGTCAGCCAGGATCTGCCAGTCAGCCAGGATCTGCCAGTCAGCCGGGATCTGCCAGTCAGCCGGGATCTGCCGAAACCACCCGCCAGCCAGGATCTGGTAGATCCATCAACCTGCCTGAGCTTCCTCTCACTCCTGAGCTTCCTCTCACTCCTGAGCTTCCTCTCACTCCTGAGCTTCCTCTCACTCCTGAGCTTCCTCTCACTCCTGAGCTTCCTCTCACTCCCGAGCTTCCCCTCAGTCCCGAGCTGCCTCAGTCCCGAGCTGCCCCTCAGTCCCGATCTGCTCCTCAGTCCAGTGGGGTTCTGGGTGAGGACTACTAGGCCATGGTCGGCGGCGAGGGTGGACTATCCAAGGACGCGAGGAGAGGGGACTAAGACATTGATTGAGTGGGGTCCACGTCCCGCGCCGGAGCCGCCACCATGGACAGACGCCCACCCGGACCCTCCCTATTGTTTTGAGGTGCGTTCGGGAGTCCGCACCTTAGGGGGGGGTTCTGTCACGCCCTGGTCGAAGTATTTTGTGTTTATCTTCATGTATTTGGTCAGGCCAGGGTGTGGCATGGGTTTTTGTATGTGGTGTGTATGTATTGGGATTGTAGCTAGTGGAGTGTTCTAGTTAAGTCTATGCCTGTCTGAAGTGGTTCTCAATCAGAGGCAGGTGTTTATCGTTGTCTCTGATTGGGAACCATATTTAGGCAGCCATATTCTTTGAGTTTTTCGTGGGTGATTGTCCTTAGTGTCCTTGTTCCTGTCTCTGTGTTAGTTTACACTAGTATAGGCTGTTTCGGTTTTCATTATGTTTATTGTTTTGTAGTGTTTATATTTAGATTCGTGTTACGTTTGTTCATTAAACATGGATCGCAATCTACACGCTGCATTTTGGTCCGACTCGTCTTTCACCACATGAAAACCGTTACAATGTGTCAGTGTCAAGTCTATAAAACTTGGTGCACTGTGTTTGTAACAGATTCTAGTTATGGGAACAGAAACATGTATTGAGATCAGACATTTTATCGATGAGAACATTAACTGAGTGTGGGTCTAGTTACTACCGAGTTCCATCCTCTATCACTACCCGAGACTGTATTCTTTCTTTTTCATGTAACTTTCTGGCAGGCTAGACGCCAGCGTGCAGATTGCTAATTTTAGTCACAAAAAATAAATAGAAAATACAGGGAAAAGTGGAATGGTAAAATTGCAACACCATCTAACCCTGCACCTAAACCCTATCCCCCCCAAAAACACCACCCCATCCCACCACTTTGTCCCTAAACGATCCTACACCAGGCCATCAGCCTGACATGATGTTACCCCTTCTCGCAAAACTTCTGCACTGATATCTCTTACACCCAAATACTTCTCTGCTGCTGCAACTACCACATCTATCTGCTGTGACTTCCACTCCATCATTACAGTGCAGATGATCCCAATGGCTATAAACACAAGAAATCCAACCTGACTGAAACTCATCCTCTCAGGATCTCTCTCTTCAGGCTCTACTCACAGGGAATCACCCAGTCAACTCACTCATCCTTGGTCTATCCCCTACTCACTTCACTGCCTCAGCATAGGACACGCTCTGCCCCACTTGAACTCTGGCAATCTCAACCTCCTTCCGGTCTCTGGCCCGCGACTGGACTTGCTCTCACTACTATATTTGGGGGTGAGAACTTCTTCTTCTTCTTCCACAGTATTATGGCGGTCTGCAAACAAACGTTAGAAGTGCTTCTTCTTCTTATTATTTGAGGTTTTATGAGCAGACTACAACCTACTGGTCTATTGCTGACACCAACTGTACAGAGTGATGAAACCAAAATGTTTTACTGCGGGAAAGGTGGGGGGACCCAGACATCATACAAAATAAGAAAAAATAGAAAAATGTCCCACTTCAGACAATTCAAATCACATCCCTACACAGGCTCAGGGGCCTGTGAGGGTGGAGCATTCATCGACAGTATTCCTTGTAATGCCTCTGCTGTAAAATCCCTGACTCTTAAAAAACTTTCAGCCGCACACAACAAATGCCTATTTTCTCAGATTCCCTCTCTGTTTGCGCTGTGGAGTTGATAATCAATGCAATAAACACAACTATGTCCACCTTCTTTACATGCAACAGGTCAGGATCCCTCTGTTGACAAGAAACATTCTCTGGTGTCTCTTCTCCTACTACCATTACTTTTTCAACTTCTCCTTTCTTCTCACCACTTCAGGACAGGAGACATGCTGTACAGCCCTTATTCTCCACCACCTCAGGACAGGAGACATGCTGGACAGCCCTTATTCTCACCACCTCAGGACAGGATACATGCTGGACAGCCCTTATTCTCACCACCTCAGGACAGGAGACATGCTGACAGCCCTTATTCTCACCACCTCAGTATAGGAGACATGCTGACAGCCCTTATTCTCACCACCTCAGGACAGGAGACATGCTGGACAGCCCTTATTCTCACCACCTCAGTATAGGAGACATGCTGGACAGCCCTTATTCTCACCACCTCAGGACAGGAGACATGCTGGACAGCCCTTATTCTCACCACCTCAGTATAGGAGTCATGCTTGACAGCCCTTATTCTCACCACCTCAGTATAGGAGTCATGCTTGACAGCCCTTATTTTCACCACCTCAGTATAGGAGACATGCTGGACAACCCTTATTCTCACCACCTCAGGACAGGAGACATGCTGGACAGCCCTTATTTTCACCACCTCGGTATAGGAGACATGCTGGACAACCCTTATTCTCACCACCTCAGGACAGGAGACATGCTGGACAGGCCTTATTTTCACCACCTCAGTATAGGAGACATGCTGGACAACCCTTATTCTCACCACCTCAGGACAGGAGACATGCTGGACAGCCCTTATACTCACCACCTCAGGACAGGAGACATGCTGGACAGCCCTTATTTTCACCACCTCAGTATAGGAGACATGCTGACAACCCTTATTCTCACCACCTCAGGACAGGAGACATGCTGGACAAACCCTTATTCTCACCACCTCCGTCTCCTTCATCCTAACAGGACACTTCAGGAATTCGGGCACATGTTCACCACCACAATTGCAGCATTTAGGCTCAGTCTGGCATACGATACTCCTGCTGTCTACATACACTTGACACATGGCCAAATAGTTTACATTTATCACACTGCACAGGTTGGAGCATGAAGATGCCTCGTGTAAAATCTGTCAATCAACATTTATCTTCTTCATTTCCAGTGCACACTTCAATTATTTAACACACAGCACTAGTCAATGAGTTGGCACGGAAAATGTATTTCAAAACATGTGAATACAGACAAACATGAGAGGAAAGGAATCACTTCATCACCAGGTGACGTGTCCTGCAGACTGACCATGTTTGATGCGTTTCCTTCCATAGACTAGTCTCTGTAGCCTTCTGCAACAGTGTAAATCAATGGCATCGTCTGGGCAGTGGCTGGTAGAATAGGAAATCCACTGTTTCGTTACACTCAGAAGGACAGAGCTGCTGAGGAAGGATCTGGTTGTGAGAAATGCCAGATAATCAAGAAGACTTGTTTCATTACAGCTTTTCTTTTATCGCTTGGTACTATTTTCACTTATATGTGGTACATTTTCACAACTCTTAGTGCAAAACTACAAACTGATCACACATGTAACACCGCAGTCTTTCATTCATTGTTCATTCATGTGGATTGTAAACATCTCCTCACCACACAACCATTTATTCAAAATATATGTTTAGTGTGAAAATGTAATGTCCAAGTAGCCTGGACAACGTGGAGGAAACATCTCCATGTGCGCCCTATCTCTGAAGATGGTGTGTTAGGACGTAGGCCAATACTTGGATCCTACAACGCAATGAAATTAAGCAGATCAGTCAAGGTGAAGGGTCACCTATGCTGCCCTGTGGGACAATGTCAGGTTCCACCATGTAGAGGTGGTTCAGGCATGGTTTCTGGCCCATCGCCGATTCATGACCCTATACCTGCCACCATACTCTCCTTTCAGCATGGAGGTGGAAGGTATGATCGCCATCCCCAGTGATGTGCCACCTCCTTCTGGCCATGGACGAGCGTAAATGACATCAATGCAGACCCATTGTCAAGCTTGGACTCAACCATCGCCGGAGCAGGTTTCTCACCACGGTGCATGGACGACAGACACATTCACTGTGATGTGGATCGATGAATGTATGGCCCGGTCGGTCATGACAGGCTTGCTGCAAATGAATGCCTGTTAAATGTTGTTTTGTTTTCATTCTCGTTTGATTCTTTAAATAAAATTTCTTACAGTGTGATTGCGGACACGTACACCTCTCTTGCAGTTACGTCGGAACAACTTAAAAACGTCTGCGTTACGCTGACCGAGTGTACAAGGATGTCTCCACTGATCATCATTCTTGATTACACATTGAGATATATATGGGAGTTATAGATTTTCTGATCAATTGATGGTGGTGATGTAGGTGCATTGCTCATGCAGAGCGTTGTAATCTACCATGTGGAAGTGTAATTACTTTTCTGCAAACTCAAGGGCTACGTTTGAAACAACCTGCATGCAGCGCTCTTACCGTTGTTTTGCTGTTGGATTAACTTTGGTTAAATATCTAATCTTTTGCTAACTGTCCACACTCAGTCTGACATGTGACTCCATGTCAGATTTGACGTTCCTAGGATGTATAACAGCTCTGTAGTCTACTACAGATGCAAAATGCTCATTTTCCTGTCACTGTTCCTTAAACATTTAGGGATGGTTGTCCAGCTGGTGACGGGCAGGTCATGTTACAACATACTTCAGAGCAAAACAAATCTGATTTACGAGCTTTCCAGACTATGAGGTCACATAGTGGAGCCGAATTCGTATCAGGATTGAGATCTCAGATAATTGGCAAAAGATAGAGGGGGAATCAGCTAACTTCCCACATTTCTACACATATTTGCCATGAGGGGAGGAGGAATCAGCTAACTTCCTACATTTCTACACATTTTGATGAGGAGGGAGAGGAATCAGCAACTTCCCACATTTCACACATTCTGCCATGAGGGGGAGAGGAATCATTAACTTCCTACATATTTAACACATTTTGCCATGAGGGGGAGAGGAATCAGGCCAAAACTTCCTACATTTCTACGCGTTTGATGTCATAGAGGAGGAGAGGAATCAGCGCTAACCTTCCTACATCTTCGAACCACATTTCGCCATGAGGGGGAGAGGGATCCAGCTAACTCCTCCTATCATTTCAACACATTTGCACATGAGGGGGAGAGAATCAGCTAACCTCCTACATTTCACACATTTTGTCCATGAGGGGAGAGGAATCAGCTGTCTTCCTAGCATTTCAACACATTTTGCCATGAGGGAGAGAGAATCAGCTAACTTCCTACATTTCAACACATTTTGCCATGAGGAGAGGAATCAGCTAACTTCCTACATTTCAACACATTTTGCCATGGTGCGGAGACAACATTTGCAGTTTTATAATGCTATTCTACACATTTTGCCATGGTGCGGAGACAAGCATTTTGCAGTTTTATAATGCTATTCTACACATTTTGCCATGGTATGGAGACAACATTTTGCAGTTTTATAATGCTATTCTACACATTTTGCCATGGTGCGGAGACAACATTTTGCAGTTTTATAATGCTATTCTACACATTTTGCCATGGTGCGGAGACAACATTTTGCAGTGGATTTCATAATGCTATTCTACACATTTTGTCATGAGGCTAAATCCATAAAATGTTTGCTGTTTTAAAGCTGATTTCCTGCATTCTAAACTTTTTCTTCTCACATGCTATCTAGGAGCCCCTGACCCTCCAAAGTCTGTCCCGTACCCGGCCTGTGTGTGTGACTGTAGTGCCTGTGTGTGTCGACTGATGTGGATATATTTTGGGTTATTTCGTGCCTCAGTGCAATTTCAGGAAGTATGAACGACAACCAGGTAAGTTCCACAATGAACAATACTTGATTTTGGAAAGGGTAGAGACTAACTCTGACTCATTTCAGATTGTGAATGAATGATTTCCTTTATTAGGCATCAGTCTCCAAGACAAACACAATTAAGCTTTTTTCTACTTTTAGGTTTTCAATGGTAAAACATTGGAGTGTGCAGACCCTGGGGAACTTAATTGACTAAAGCCAGTATGTCACGCCCTGCCTTAGTTATCTTGTTTTCTTTTATTATTTTGGTTAGGTCAGGGTGTGACATGGGGATGTATGTGTTTTGACTGGTCTAGGGGTTTTTGTATGTTTATGGGGCTGTTTCCTTAGGTAGCTTGGAGGTCCATGCCGTCTCAGGATTGGTTCTCGATTAGAGCAGCATGTCTATCTTTGTCTCTGATTGAGAACCATATTCAGGCAGCCATATTCTGTGGGTATTTTGTGGGTGATTGTCTTCTGTCTTTTGTGTCATTACACTCAGATAGGACTGTTTCGGTTTTCACATTTATTGTTTTGTATTTTGTAGTGTTCTCATTGATCGTCTATATTAAAAGATGTTGAACACTAACCACGCTCAATTATGGTCCTCTCCTCCTGTCAGCGGGGAAGACTAAGCACACATAATGAAACACTGGTATGATACTGTAATGGTACCCTGTTCCTAGCTATAATGTACCCTAAGCTTTTAACCAGGGCCCGTAAGTGCACTATATAGGGTCATGCAGATATGTTGGATCCACGGACATTGTGCACATGCCCTTTATGTCAGTAATGAAATGTAGATAAGATGTAGATGTTTCTTTTATATCTAAAATTGCAGCAAGTTTAGGAATGTTGTCAAGTGTTGTGGGATTCGGCCCAGAGTTTGGCGACGCTGTATCGTAGGTGCAGGGAGAGCCTAGGTTCAAACCTTAGCTGGGTCTCATTAGAAGAAGGTAACATGGACGGATGCTTGTTTTTAAAGTGTGCATGGGAGACACTGGCTGTGCGTAGCCTTTGGTGTGGCCAAATTCAGTGTTCATCATAAAATAATAGTTGAACTAGATCTTATATTAAAAATCATATGTTTATTGTTGTGGTCCAGCCTTGAAGTGGAAATGTAGGCATGAATCAATCCATTAATCGATTAGGCTACATTTTACTGTCTGTAATTTATGTATTATTGTGCAGTAATGATGAACAT
>NW_027036758.1:5000-15668 GCF_034236695.1 Oncorhynchus nerka | reverse complement strand
GTGTCCTTTAGTAGTGGTTTCTTAGTCCGAGCAAGTCTCTTCTCCTTATTGGTGTCCTTTAGTAGTGGTTTCTTAGTCCGAGCAAGTCTCTTCTCTTATTGGTGATGTTTAGTAGTGGTTTCTTTGCCCAAGCAAGTCTCTTCTCCTATTGGTGTCCTTTAGTAGTGGTTTCTTAGTAGTAGCAAGTCTCTTCTCCTTATTGGTGTCCTTTAGTAGTGGTTTCTTAGTCCGATAAGTCTCTTCTCCTTATTGGTGTCCTTTAGTAGTGGTTTCTTAGTCTGAGCAAGTCTCTTCTTCTTATTGGTGTCCTTTAGTAGTGGTTTCTTAGTCGAGCAAGTCTCTTCTCCTTATTGGTGTCCTTTAGTAGTGGTTTCTTAGTCCGAGCAAGTCTCTTCTCCTTATTGGTGTCCTTTAGTAGTGGTTTCTTAGTCCGAGCAAGTCTCTTCTCCTTATTGGTGTCCTTTTAGTAGTGGTTTCTTTGCCCAAGCAAGTCTCTTCTCCTTATTGGTGTCCTTTAGTAGTGGTTTCTTAGTAGTGGTCTCTTCTCCTTATTGGTGTCCTTTAGTAGTGGTTTCTTAGTCTCTCTTCTTCTTATTGGTGTCCTTTAGTAGTGGTTTCTTAGTCCGAGCAAGTCTCTTCTTCTTATTGGTGTCCTTTAGTAGTGGTTTCTTAGTCCGAGCAAGTCTTTCTCCTTATTGGTGTCCTTTAGTAGTGGTTTCTTAGTCCGAGCAAGTCTCTTCTCCTTATTGGTGTCCTTTAGTAGTGGTTTCTTTGCCCAAGCAAGTCTCTTCTCCTTATTGGTGTCCTTTAGTAGTGGTTTCTTAGTCCGAGCAAGTCTCTTCTCCTTATTGGTGTCCTTTAGTAGTGGTTTCTTAGTCCGAGCAAGTCTCTTCTCCTTATTGGTGTCCATGTCCTTTCTTAGTCTCCTTGGTGTCCTTTAGCAAGTCTCTTCTTCTTATTGGTGTCCTTTAGTAGTGGTTTCTTTGCCCAAGCAAGTCTCTTCTCCTTATTGGTGTCCTTTAGTAGTGGTTTCTTAGTCGAGCAAGTCTCTTCTCCTTATTGGTGTCCTTTAGTAGTGGTTTCTTTGTCCGAGCAAGTCTCTTCTCCTTATTGGTGTCCTTTAGTAGTGGTTTCTTAGTCGAGCAAGTCTCTTCTCCTTATTGGTGTCCTTTAGTAGTGGTTTCTTAGTGCCGAAGCAAGTCTCTTCTCCTTATTGGTGTCCTTTAGTAGTGGTTTCTTAGTCCAAGCAAGTCTCTTCTCCTTATTGGTGTCCTTTAGTAGTGGTTTCTTAGTCTGAGCAAGTCTCTTCTTCTTATTGGTGTCCTTTAGTAGTGGTTTCTTTGCCCAAGTCTCTTCTCCTTATTGGTGTCCTTTAGTAGTGGTTTCTTAGTCCGAGCAAGTCTCTTCTTCTTATTGGTGTCCTTTAGTAGTGGTTTCTTAGTCCGGCAAGTCTCTTCTCCTTATTGGTGTCCTTTAGTAGTGGTTTCTTAGTCCGAGCAAGTCTCTTCTTCTTATTGGTGTCCTTTAGTAGTGGTTTCTTAGTCGAGCAAGTCTCTTCTTCTTATTGGTGTCCTTTAGTAGTGGTTTCTTAGTCCGAGCAAGTCTCTTCTCCTTATTGGTGTCCTTTAGTAGTGGTTTCTTAGTCGAGCAAGTCTCTTCTCATTATTGGTGATGTGTAGTAGTGGTTTCTTTGCCCAAGCAAGTCTCTTCTTCTTATTGGTGTCCTTTAGTAGTGGTTTCTTAGTCCGGCAAGTCTCTTCTTCTTATTGGTGTCCTTTAGTAGTGGTTTCTTTGGTGTCCTTTAGTAGTGGTTTCTTAAGTCTCTTCTCCTTATTGGTGTCCTTTAGTAGTGGTTTCTTAGTCCGAGCAAGTCTCTTCTCCTTATTGGTGTCCTTTAGTAGTGGTTTCTTAGTCCGAGCAAGTCTCTTCTCCTTATTGGTGTCCTTTAGTAGTGGTTTCTTAGTCCGAGCAAGTCTCTTCTTCTTATTGGTGTCCTTTAGTAGTGGTTTCTTTGCCCAAGCAAGTCTCTTCTCCTTATTGGAGTCCTTTAGTAGTGGTTTCTTAGTACGAGGCAAGTCTCTTCTCCTTATTGGTGTCCTTTAGTAGTGGTTTCTTAGTCCGAGCAAGTCTCTTCTTCTTATTGGTGTCCTTTATTAGTGGTTTCTTAGTCCGAGCAAGTCTCTTCTTCTTATTGGTGTCCTTTAGTAGTGGTTTCTTAGTCGAGCAAGTCTCTTCTTATTGGTGTCCTTTAGTAGTGGTTTCTTAGTCCGAGCAAGTCTCTACTCCTTATTGGTGTCCTTTAGTAGTGGTTTCTTTGCCCAAGCAAGTCTCTTCTCCTTATTGGTGTCCTTTAGTAGTGGTTTCTTAGTCCGAGCAAGTCTCTTCTCCTTATTGGTGTCCTTTAGTAGTGGTTTCTTAGTCAGGCAAGTCTCTTCTCCTTATTGGTGTCCTTTAGTAGTGGTTTCTAGTCGAGCAAGTCTCTTCTTCTTATTGGTGTCCTTTAGTAGTGGTTTCTTAGTCGAGCAAGTCTCTTCTTCTTATTGGTGTCCTTTAGTAGTGGTTTCTTAGTCGAGCAAGTCTCTTCTCCTTATTGGTGTCCTTTAGTAGTGGTTTCTTTGCCCAAGCAAGTCTCTTCTCCTTATTGGTGTCCTTTAGTAGTGGTTTCTTAGTCCGAGCAAGTCTCTTCTCATATTGGTGTCCTTTAGTAGTGGTTTCTTAGTCCGAGCAAGTCTCTTCTCCTTATTGGTGTCCTTTAGTAGTGGTTTCTTAGTCTGAGCAAGTCTCTTCTTCTTATTGGTGTCCTTTAGTAGTGGTTTTGCTTAGTCCGAGCAAGTCTCTTCTCCTTATTGGTGTCCTTTAGTAGTGGTTTCTTAGTCCGAGCAAGTCTCTTCTCCTTATTGGTGTCCTTAGTAGTGGTTTCTTAGTCCGAGCAAGTCTCTTCTTCTTGTGGTGTCCTTCTTATTCTCTTCTTCTTATTGGTGTCCTTTAGTAGTGGTTTCTTAGTCTGGAGCAAGTCTCTTCTTCCTTATTGGGTGTCCTTTTTAGTGGTTTCTTTGCCCAAGCAAGTCTCTTCTCCTTATTGGTGTCCTTTAGTAGTGGTTTCTTAGTCAGGCAAGTCTCTTCTCCTTACAGGTGTCCTTTTAGTAGTGGTTTCTTAGTCCGAGCAAGTCTCTTCTCCTTATTGGTGTCCTTTAGTAGTGGTTTCTTAGTCTGAGCAAGTCTCTTCTTCTTATTGTGTCCTTTTTAGTAGTGGTTTCTTAGTCCGAGCAAGTCTCTTCTCCTTATTGGTGTCCTTTAGTAGTGGTTTTCTTAGTCCGAGCAAGTCTCTTCTTCTTATTGGTGTCCTTTAGTAGTGGTTTCTTAGTCCGAGCAAGTCTCTTCTCCTTATTGGTGTCCTTTAGTAGTGGTTTCTTAGTCTGAGGCAAGTCTCTTTAACTTATTGGTGTCCTTAGTAGTGGTTTCTTAGTCCGAGCAAGTCTCTTCTTCTTATTGGTGTCCTTTAGTAGTGGTTTCTTTGCCCGAGCAAGTCTCTTCTCCTTATTGGTGTCCTTTAGTAGTGGTTTCTAGTCTGAGCAAGTCTCTTCTTATTATTGGTGTCCTTTAGTAGTGGTTTCTTAGTCCGAGCAAGTCTCTTCTCCTTATTGGTGTCCTTTAGTAGTGGTTTCTTAGTCCGAGCAAGTCTCTTTCTTCTTATTGGTGTCCTTTAGTAGTGGTTTCTTTGCCCAAGCAAGTCTCTTCTTCTTATTGGTGTCCTTTTAGTAGTGGTTTCTTTGCCCAAGCAAGTCTCTTCTCCTTATTGGTGTCCTTTAGTAGTGGTTTCTTAGTCCGAGCAAGTCTCTTCTCCTTATTGGTGTCCTTTTAGTAGTGGTTTCTTAGTCAAAGCAAGTCTCTTCTTCTTATTGGTGTCCTTAGTAGTGGTTTCTTTGCCCAAGCAAGTCTCTTCTCCTTATTGGTGTCCTTTAGTTAGTCCTAGCAAGTCTCTTCTTCTTATTGGTGTCCTTTAGTAGTGGTTCTTTGCCCAAGCAAGTCTCTTCTTCTTATTGGTGTCCTTTAGTAGTGGTTTCTTAGTCCGAGCAAGTCTCTTCTCCTTATTGGTGTCCTTTAGTAGTGGTTTCTTAGTCCGGCAAGTCTCTTCTCCTTATTGGTGGCCTTTAGTAGTGGTTTCTTAGTCCGAGCAAGTCTCTTCTCCTTATTGGTGTCCTTTAGTAGTGGTTTCTTAGTCCGAGCAAGTCTCTTCTCCTTATTGGTGTCCTTTAGTAGTGGTTTCTTTGTCCGAGCAAGTCTCTTCTCCTTATTGGTGTCCTTTAGTAGTGGTTTCTTAGTCCGAGCAAGTCTCTTCTCCTTATTGGTGTCCTTTAGTAGTGGTTTCTTAGTCCGAGCAAGTCTCTTCTCCTTATTGGTGTCCTTTAGTAGTGGTTTCTTAGTCCGAGCAAGTCTCTTCTCCTTATTGGTGTCCTTTAGTAGTGGTTTCTTAGTCCGAGCAAGTCTCTTCTCCTTATTGGTGTCCTTTAGTAGTGGTTTCTTAGTCCGAGCAAGTCTCTTCTCCTTATTGGTGTCCTTTAGTAGTGGTTTCTTAGTCCGAGGCAAGTCTCTTCTCCTATTGGTGTCCTTTAGTAGTGGTTTCTTAGTCCGAGCAAGTCTCTTCTCCTTATTGGTGTCCTTTAGTAGTGGTTTCTTTGACCAAGCAAGTCTCTTCTCCTTATTGGTGTCCTTTAGTAGTGGTTTCTTTGTCTAGCAAGTCTCTTCTCCTATTGGTGTCCTTTAGTAGTGGTTTCTTAGTCCAGCAAGTCTCTTCTCCTTTATTGGTGTCCTTTAGTAGTGGTTTCTTAGTCCGAGCAAGTCTCTTCTCCTTATTGGTGTCCTTTAGTAGTGGTTTCTTTGCCCGGCAAGTCTCTTCTCCTTATTGGTGTCCTTTAGTAGTGGTTTCTTAGTCCGAGCAAGTCTCTTCTCCTTATTGGTGTCCTTTAGTAGTGGTTTCTTAGTCCGAGCAAGTCTCTTCTCCTTATTGGTGTCCTTTAGTAGTGGTTTCTTAGTCCGAGCAAGTCTCTTCTCCTTATTGGTGTCCTTTAGTAGTGGTTTCTTTGCCCAAGTCTCTCTTCTCCTTATTGGTGTCCTTTTAGTAGTGGTTTCTTTGCCCAAGCAAGTCTCTTCTTCTTATTGGTGTCCTTTAGTAGTGGTTTCTTAGTCCGAGCAAGTCTCTTCTCCTTATTGGTGTCCTTTAGCAGTGGTTTCTTTGCAGCAATTCGACCATGAAGGCCTGATTCACGCAGTCTCCCTCTGAACAGTTGATGTTGAGATGGTTTGCAATTTTTAGCTGGTAACTCTAATGAACTTATCCTCTGCAGCAGAGGTAACTCCTGGGTCTTCCTTTCCTGTGGTGGTCCTCATGAGAGCCAGTTTCATCATAGCGCTTGATGGTTTTGCGACTGCACTTGAAGAAACTTTCATGTTTCAAGTTCTGACATTTTCGCATTGACTGACCTTCATGTCTTAAAGTAATGATGTCGTTTCTCTTTGCTTTTGTGCTGTTCTTATCATAATATGGACTTGGTCTTCTACCAATTAGGGCTTATCTTCTGTATACCACCCCTACCTTGTCACAACCCAACTGATTGGCTCAAACGCATTAAGGAGGAAAGAAAATCCACAAATTCACGTTTACCAAGGCACAACTGTTAATTGAAATGCATTCCAGGTAACTACCTCATGAAGCTGGTTTAGAGAATGCTAAGAGTGTGTAAAGCTGTCGTCAAGACAACGGGTGGCTGAATTTCAAATATAAAAATATATTTAGATTTGTTTAATACTTTTTTGGTTACTACATGATTCCATTTGTGTTATTTCATAGATTTGATGTCTTCACTTGTATTCAACAAATGTAGAAAACAGTAAAAATTAAGAAAACCCCTGGAATGAGTAGGTGTGTCTAGACCTTTGACTGGTACTGTATGCAAGCTAACACACTAAATATTTTTCTACAACCTGGGTGTAAAACCCACTACAGTTGTCTTCAGCACAATGGGAGAACAGAAGTCGTAACTTATTGACCTGGGGGAAACAGACAGAATGGAGGATAATGTATTGAACAGAACAGAGGAGAATGAACAGAACAGAGAGAGAATGAACAGAACAGAGAGGAGAAATGAACAGAACAGAGGAGAATGAACAGAACAGAACAGAGAGGAGAATGAGACAGAACAGAGAGGAGAATGGAATGAACAGAACAGAGAGGAGAATGAACAGAACAGAGAGGAGAATGAACAGAACAGAGAGGAGAATGAACAGAACAGAGAGAGAATGGAACAGAGAGAGAGGAGAATGAACAGAACAGAGGAGAATGAACAGACAGGGAGGAGAATGAACAGAACAGGGAGGAGAATGAACAGAACAGAGAGGAGAATGAACAGAACAGAGAGAGAATGGATTGAACAGAGAGGAGAATGGAATGAACAGAACAGAGGAGAATGAACAGAACAGAGAGAGAATGAACAGAACAGAACAGAGAGGAGAATGAACAGAACAGAGAGGAGAATGGAATGAAATAGAACAGAGAAGAGAATGGAACAGAACAGAGGAGAATGAACAGAACAGAGAGGAGAATGAACAGAACAGAACAGAGAGGAGAATGAAACAGAACAGAACAGAGAGGAGAATGAACAGAACAGAGAGGAGAATGAACAGAACAGAGAGGAGAATGAACAGAACAGAACAGAGAGGAGAATGAACAGAACAGAGAGAGAATGAACAGAACAGAGAGGAGAATGAACAGAACAGAGAGGAGAATGAACAGAACAGAGAGGAGAATGAACAGAACAGGGAGGAGAATGAACAGAACAGAACAGAGGGAGAATGAACAGAACAGAGAGGAGAATGAACAGAACAGAGAGGAGAATGAACAGAACAGAGGAGAATGAACAGAACAGAGAGGAGAATGAACAGAACAGAGGAGAGAATGAACAGAACAGAGAGAGAATGAACAGAACAGGGAGGAGAATGAACAGAACAGGGAGGAGAATGAACAGAACAGAGAGGAGAATGAACAGAACAGAGAGGAGAATGAACAGAACAGAGAGGAGAATGAACAGAACAGAGAGGAGGGAATGAACAGAACAGGAGGAGAAATGAACAGAACAGAGAGGAGAATGAACAGAACAGAGAGAGAATGAACAGAACAGAGAGGAGAATGAACAGAACAGAGAGGAGAATGAACAGAACAGAGAGGAGAATGAACAGAACAGAGAGGAGAATGAACAGAACAGAGAGGAGAATGAACAGAACAGAAACAGAGAGGAGAATGAACAGAACAGGGAGGAGAATGAACAGAACAGGGAGGAGAATGAACAGAACAGAGAGGAGAATGAACAGAACAGAGAGAGAATGAACAGAACAGAGAGAGAATGTATTGAACAGAACAGAGAGGAGAATGAACAGAACAGGGAGGAGAATGAACAGAACAGAGAGAGAATGAAACAGAACAGAGAGGAGAATGAACAGAACAGAGAGGAGAATGTATTGAACAGAACAGGGAGGAGAATGAATGAGAACAGAGAGGATAATGAACAGAACAGAGAGGAGAATGAACAGAACAGGGAGGAGAATGAACAGAACAGGGAGGAGAATGAACAGAACAGAGAGGAGAATGAACAGAACAGAGAGGGAGAAATGAACAGAACAGAGAGGAGAATGGATTGAACAGAACAGAGAGGAGAATGAACAGAACAGAGAGGAGAATGAACAGAACAGAGAGGAGAATGAACAGAACAGAGAGGAGAATGAACAGAACAGAACAGAGAGGAGAATGAAACAGAACAGGAGGAGAATGAACAGAACAGAGAGAGAATGTATGGCTCTATTCTGAAGCTATCTATTAGTTTCCATTAGTTAGGTAGGTAGCCGTAAGTAGCAGGTTAGATTTTACTGGCCACATTTGGTTTCAATTCTGCGTGCACACAAACACAGACGCATGAACACACACACTTACAGAGAGAGCGACACGCACACCCTGCACACACACATAAACACACACCAGGTCTGATGGCTCACAGGGACAGGTCATGATGAGCTCCCATCCATCTCAACTCAGCTTTCCATCTTCCTAAATGTTCTCAGAGCAGAGGAAATCAATAAGAAGCAGCAATGCCGTCAAGACACCCCAGACACACCACGTCCCAGCTGGGACTAGACACATACATACAGACAGACAGACAGACAGACAGACAGACAGACAGACAGACAGACAGACAGACAGACAGACAGACAGACAGACAGACAGACAGACAGACAGACAGACAGACAGACAGACAGAAACAGAGACAAGAGAGAGAGCGAGATAGAGAGAGAGAGCGAGATAGAGAGAGAGAGAGAGAGAGGGTGTGTGTGGTGTGTGTGTAGGGTGTGTGTAATGTGTGTTTAGTGTGTGTGTTGTGTGCCTGTGTGTGCCTGTGTGTGGTGTGTGTGTTTGTATGTGTGAGTGTACATATTGTGTGTGGCGTGTGTGTGTGCGTATGCGTATGTGGTGTTTGTGTGTGTGTTAATGATGAATGAGTCTTTTTTTTACTGGTGTGTGGGGGGGGTGGTGTGTGTGTGTGTGTGTGTGTGTGTGTGTGTGTGTGTGTGTGTGTGTGTGTGTGTGTGTGTGTGTGTGTGTGTGTGTGTGTGTGTGTGTCTGTGTGTGTGTGTGTGTGTGTATCCCAGGTGTCCTTTATTAGCAGTAAACAGACAGTGACTATATCTGGACTGTCTCACAGGGCTGACTAGGTTATGACACGGATCACTGTTGACAGGTGCTCAGGTGTGAAATCCTTCCTATCACAACTCCTCAGCTTCCTTTACTTTGGGGATACATAACGAACCCCTGTTTGTCTGTCCGAGGTTACGACCGATCCCATCAGTGCAAAAATTGTAAAAGTATGTTTCAAATCCCACCCTGTTCCCTATATTGTGCATTACTTTTGACCAGAGCCCATATTATGCCATTTGGGATAAAGCCAGAGAGATAGATTATTTTTCCTTCACAGGAGAATAATAGTGAAGACATCAAAACTATATAATAACACATATAGAATCATGTAGTAACCTTAAAAGGGTTAAACAAATCTAAATATTTATTTTATATTTGAGATTCTTTCAAAGTAGCCACCCGATGCCTTGATGACAGCTTTGCACACTCTCAACCAACTTCATGAGGTAGTTACCTGGAATTCATTTCAATTAAAACAGTTGTGCCTCGTTAAAGTCCATTTGTGGATTTTCATTCCCTCTTAATGAGTTTGAGCCAATAATTTGTGTTGTGACAAGGTAGGGGTTGGTATACAGAAGATAGCCCTAATTGTCAAAGACCAAGTCCATATTATGGCAAGAACAGCTCAAATAACGTTATTTTTAGTATAATATATTCAGTATTCTTTGGAAGGAAGATTGTGAATTGTTTCCGATGTGACATTTTTTTTATTTTTTTTATTTCACCTTTATTTAACCAGGTAGGCTAGTTGAGAACACCTTTATTTAACCAGGTAGGCCAGTTGAGAACACCTTTATTTAACCAGGTAGGCCAGTTGAGAACACCTTTATTTAACCAGGTAGACTAGTTGAGAACACCTTTATTTAACCAGGTAGGCTAGTTGAGAACACCTTTATTTAACCAGGTAGGCTAGTTGAGAACACCTTTTATTTAACCAGGTAGGCTAGTTGAGAACACCTTTATTTAACCAGGTAGGCTAGTTGAGAACACCTTATTTAACCAGGTAGGCTAGTTGAGAACACCTTTATTTAACCAGGTAGGCTAGTTGAGAACACCTTTATTTAACCAGGTAGGCTAGTTGAGAACACCTTTATTTAACCAGGTAGGCTAGTTGAGAACACCTTTATTTAACCAGGTAGGCTAGTTGAGAACACCTTTATTTAACCAGGTAGGCTAGTTGAGAACACCTTATTTAACCAGGTAGGCTAGTTGAGAACACCTTTATTTAACCAGGTAGGCTAGTTGAGAACACCTTTATTTAACCAGGTAGGCTAGTTGAGAACACCTTTATTTAACCAGGTGGCTAGTTGAGAACACCTTTTATTTAACCAGAGGCTAGTTGAGAACACCTTTATTTAACCAGGTAGGCTAGTTGAGAACACCTTTATTTAACCAGGTGGCTAGTTGAGAACACCTTTATTTAACCAGGTAGGCTAGTTGAGATGTGCAAAGAGCAGAAAAGTAAATAAATAAATAAAAAAAACAGTATAAAAACAGTATGGGAATGAGGTAGGTGAAAATGGGTGGGCTATTTACCAATAGACTATGTACAGCTGCAGCGATCGGTTAGCTGCTCGGATAGCTGATGTTTGAAGTTGGTGAGGGAGATAAAAGTCTCCAACTTCAGCGATTTTTGCAGTTCGTTCCAGTCACAGGCAGCAGAGTACTGGAACCGAAGGCGGCCAAATGAGGTGTTGGCTTTAGGGATGATCAGTGAGATACACCTGCTGGAGCGTGTGCTACGGATGGGTGTTGCCATCGTGACCAGTGAACTGAGATAAGGCGGAGCTTTACCTAGCATGGACTTGTAGATGACCTGGAGCCAGTGGGTCTGGCGACGAATATGTAGCGAGGGCCAGCCGACTAGAGCATACAAGTCGCAGTGGTGGGTGGTATAAGGTGCTTTGGTGACAAAACGGATGGCACTA
>NW_027036757.1:0-15662 GCF_034236695.1 Oncorhynchus nerka | reverse complement strand
GGTATTGCTTCGTTCAGTTACGTATTGCTTGTACGGGCGTCTCTATGTGAATATATCACCGTGGCCCCCCTGTCCCCACAGTGTTAAAGCATCACACAAAAACACTAATTCTCTCTCATTCTCTCTTCTTTCTCTTCCCTCCTTCCCCCCACCTGGTCTCTCTCTCCATCTCTATCTCATCTCTCCTTCTCAGTATCTGTCTGTAGCAGCAGGTGTGTTGATATGGGGTTCCTGTTCCAAACGGACTCTTTCTATTTCTGTCAACAGCAAAAGCAGAGGGAGGAAGGAGAGACAGAGGAACAGGAGGACAGGTAATATTTTGTTTCCGTTTCCGTCCTATAGTGGGTTGACGCCTCTCTCTAGTCTCTAAAACGCCCCCCTCTTCTTAACATTTTTATCCCCCTCCCCCTTCACCCAACAACCCCATCCCCTCTTCACCCAACAACACCCCCCTCCCCTCTTTTTAACAACCCCCACTCCTCTTCATAGCAACCCCCTCCCCTTTTATCACCCAACAGCCCCCCTCCTCTTCGCTGACAGCCTCCTTTCAGATCCAACATTTTATCATCCCCCTCCTCTTCATGACAATTTTATCCTCTTTTGGCTGATTTTATCATCTTTCATGACATTTATCTTCGCTGACAATTTATCCCCTCTTCATTGTATTTTATCATACGGCATGACAGCCTTTATCATTACTTTGACGTTTTCCCATCATCTTTGTGATTTCCTCCGCTCTTCGCAACAACCCCCTCCCCTCTTCGCAACAACCCCCCCTCCCCTCTTCACACAACAACCCCCCTCCCATACAGCATCATGTGACAGTAACTGTCTGTCATAGAGGCTGTCAGCCTTCAGTCCTAAACTTCCAGAACCATCTAACGTGATTGTAACTTCCATTTGATCATATCTGCTGTAGTAACAGTACCATTATATTGTTCCATTTTGTTTGTAAAAACAGAAAGATGTAATATCAATCAGGGATTAATATGTATTTAGAGGGAATCTTAAATATGTTTTCTTTTTGTTTTATATCTCAAATCATGGAATTGATCAGGATAGTTTAGACTCTGGTTTTTCATTTCTGTGTAATCTGACATTTACCCTCCAGAGGTCAGTGTATAATCCATGATAGTTTAGACTCCTGGTTTCATTTCTGTGTAATCTGACATTTACCCTCCAGAGGTCAGTGTATAATCTAGGATAGTTTTGCAAAAACAACAACTGTAGGACAGTTTAATGTAAAATACTATCAAATTAGGATATCAGCCACACTGGCTGGACTGCCCCCAGGATATCAGCCACGCTAGCTGGACTGCCCCCAGGATATCAGCCACTGGCTGGACTGCCCCCAGGATATCAGCCACACTGGCTGGACTACCCCCAGGATATCAGCCACACTGGCTGAGACTGCCCCCAGGATATCAGCCACACTAGGCTGGACTACCCCCAGGATATCAGCCACTGGCCTCCCCCAAGGATGTCACCCCCAGGATATCAGCCACACTGACTGAGACTACCCCCAGGATATCAGCCACACTGGCTGGACTGCCCCCAGGATATCCAGCCACTAGTGGACTACCCCCCCAGGATATCAGCCACACTGGCTGGACTATCAGCTGGATATCAGCCACACTGGGCTGGACTGGATATCCCCCAGGATATCAGCCACTGGCACTGCCCCCGGGATGTCAGCCATAGGCTGAGACTGCCCCCAGGATATCAGCCACTGGCTGGACTTCCCCCAGGATATCAGCCACTGGCTGGACTGCCCCCCCAGGATATCAGCCACACTGGCTGGACTACCCCCAGGATATCAGCCACACTGGCTGACTGCCCCCAGGGATATGAGCCCACTGGCTGGACTGCCCCCAGGATATCAGCCCGCGCTGAGCTGGACTACCCACAGGATATCAGCCACACTGGCTGGACTACCCCCAGGATATCAGCCACACTAGTTGAGACTGCCCCCCAGGTATCAGCCACACTGGCTGGACTATCAACCCACCAGCCCCCCCCCCAGGATATCAGCCACTGAGCTGAGACTGCCCCCAGGATATCAGCCACTGGCTGGACTGCACCAGCCCTGAGGGATATCAGCCCCACACTGGCTGGACAGCCACTATTTGGACTGCCCCCAGGATATCCAGCCACTGGCTGAACTAACCCCCAGGATATCAGCCACACTGGCTGGACTGCCCCCCAGGATATCAGCCACTAGTGGACTGCCCCCAGGATATCAGCCCCGCTGGACTGCCCCCAGACTGCCCCCCGCTAGGATATCAGCCACTGGCTGGACTGCCCCCAGGATATCAGCCACACTGGCTGGACTGCCCCCAGGATATCAGCCACTGGCTGTGCTACCCCCAGGATATCAGCCACACCTAGCTGGACTACCCCCCCAGGATATCAGCCACTGGCTGGACTGCCCCCAGGATATCAGCCCCAGGCTGAACTACCCCCCGGGATATCAGCCACGCTAGCTGGACTGCCCCCCAGGATATCAGCCACACTGGCTGGACTGCCCCCAGGATATCAGCCACCACTAGCTGGACTGCCCCCAGGATATCAGCCACACTGGCTGGACTGCCCCCCAGGATATCAGCCACTGGCTGGACTGCCCCCAGGATATCAGCCACTGGCTGGACTGCCCCCCAGGATATCAGCCACTGGCTGGACTGCCCCCAGGATATCAGCCACACTGAGCTGGACTGCCCCCAGGATATCAGCCACACTAGGCTGGACTGAACCCCCAGGATATCAGCCACGCTGGACTACCAGGACTGCCCCCCAGGATATCAGCCACTGGCTGGACTGCCCCCCGGGATATCAGCCACTGGCTGGACTGCCTTTTTGGGATATCAGCCACTGGCTGGACTGCCCCCCCCAGGATATCAGCCACTGGCTGGACTGCCCCCCCGGGATATCAGCCACACTGGCTGAACTGCCCCCCAGGATATCAGCCACACTGGCTGAGACTGCCCCCCAGGATATCAGCCGCACTGGCTGGACTGCCCCCAGGATATCAGCCACACTGGCTGAGACTGCCCCCCAGGATATCAGCCACACTGGCTGGACTGCCCCCGGGATATCAGCCACCTTTGTGGACTGCCCCCAGGATATCAGCCACGCTGGCTGGACTGCCCCCAGGATATCAGCCACACTGGCTGGACTACCCCCAGGATATCAGCCACTGGCTGGACTGCCCCCCAGGATATCAGCCACACTGGCTGGACTGCCCCCAGGATATCAGCCACTGGCTGGACTGCCCCCCCGAGGATATCAGCCACACTGGCTGGACTGCCCCCCAGGATATCAGCCACTGGCTGGACTGCCCCCAGGATATCAGCCACACTGGCTGGACTGCCCCCCCAGGATATCAGCCACTGGCTGGACTGCCCCCAGGATATCAGCCACTGGCTGGACTGGCTGGACTGCCCCCAGGATATCAGCCACTGAGCTGGACTGCCCCCAGGATATCAGCCACTGGCTGGACTGCCCCCTAGGATATCAGCCCCACTGGCTGGACTGCCCCCACAGCCACACTGGCTGGACTGCCCCCCCGGGATATCAGCCACTGGCTGGACTGCCCCCAGGATATCAGCCACACTGGCTGGACTGCCCCCGGGATATCAGCCACGCTGGCTGGACTGCCCCCAGGATATCAGCCACACTGGCTGGACTGCCCCCCCAGGATATCAGCCACTGTCTGGACTGCCCCCAGGATATCAGCCACTGGCTGGACTGCCCCCAGGATATCAGCCACTAGGCTGGACTGCCCCCAGGATATCAGCCACACTGGCTGACTGCCCCCAGGATATCAGCCACTGGCTGGACTGGACCCAGGATATCAGCCATACTGGCTGGACTGCCCCCCCAGGATATCAGCCACTGGCTGACTGCCCCCAGGATATCAGCCACACTGGCTGGACTGCCCCCAGGATATCAGCCACTGGCTGGACTGCCCCCAGGATATCAGCCACACTGGCTGGACTGCCCCCAGGATATCAGCCACACTGGCTGGACTGCCCCCAGGATATCAGCCACTGTCTGGACTGCCCCCAGGATATCAGCCACTGGAACTACCCCCGGGATGTCTGGACTACCCCCAGGATATCAGCCACACTGCTGGACTGCCCCCCCCGGGATATCAGCCACTAGACTGCCCCCAGGATATCAGCCACACTGGCTGGACTGCCCCCAGGATATCAGCCACTGGCTGGACCCCCCCCAGGATATCAGCCACTGGCTGGACTGCCCCCCAGGATATCAGCCACACTGGCTGGACTGCCCCCACTGGCTGTCTGGATATCAGCCACACTGGCTGGACTACCCCCAGGATATCAGCCACTGGCTGGACTGCCCCCAGGATATCAGCCACTGGCTGGACTGCCCCCAGGATATCAGCCACTGGCTGGACTGCCCCCAGGATATCAGCCACTGGCTGCCCCCGGGATATCCCCCCAGGATATCAGCCACTGGCTGGACTGCCCCCCCGGGATATCAGCCACGCTGGCTGGACTGCCCCCCCAGGATATCAGCCACACTGGCTGGACTGCCCCCAGGATATCAGCCACTGGCTGGACTGCCCCCCAGGATATCAGCCACGCTGGCTGGACTGCCCCCCCAGGATATCAGCCACTGGCTGGACTGCCCCCCCCAGGATATCAGCCACGCTGGCTGGACTGCCCCCCAGGATATCAGCCCCTGATTGGACTACCCCCAGGATATCAGCCACTGGCTGGACTGCCCCCCCCAGGATATCAGCCACTGACTGGACTGCCCCCAGGATATCAGCCACGCTGGCTGGACTGCCCCCGGGATATCAGCCACTGGCTGGACTGCCCCCAGGATATCAGCCACACTGGCTGGACTGCCCCCAGGGATATCAGCCACTGGCTGGACTGCCCCCAGGATATCAGCCACTGGCTGGACTGCCCCCCCCAGGATATCAGCCACCTGGACTGCCCCCAGGATATCAGCCACTAGCTGGACTGGACTGCCCCCCAGGATATCAGCCACACTGGCTGGACTGCCCCCCCAGGATATCAGCCCACTGGGAGGACTGCCCCTCCAGGATATCAGCCACCTGGCTGGACTGCCACCCCCAGGATATCAGCCACTGGCTGGACTGCCCCCCAGGATATCAGCCACTGGCTGGACTGCCCCCGGATATCAGCCACTGGCTGGACTGCCCCCAGGGATATCAGCCACTGGCTGGACTGCCCCCAGGATATCAGCCACTGGCTGGACTGCCCCCAGGATATCAGCCACCGCTGGATGGACTGGACCCCCAGGATATCAGCCACTGGCTGGACTGGACCCCCAGGATATCAGCCACTGGCTGGACTGCCCCCAGGGATATCAGCCACGCTGGCTGGACTGCCCCCCCAGGATATCAGCCACTGGATATCTGGACTGCCCCCATATCAGGAGGATATCAGCCATATCAGCCACTGGCTGGACTGCCCCCAGGATATCAGCCACTGGCTGGACTACCCCCAGGATATCAGCCACGCTGGCTGGACTGCCCCCAGGATATCAGCCACACTGGCTGGACTACCCCCCAGGATATCAGCCACACTGGCTGGACTGCCCCCCAGGATATCAGCCACTAGCTGAACTCCCCCAGGATATCAGCCACTGGCTGGACTGCCCCCCAGGATATCAGCCACGCTGGCTGGACTACCCCCCAGGATATCAGCCACTGGCTGGACTGCCCCCCCCCGGATATCAGCCACTGGCTGGACTGCCCCCAGGATATCAGCCACCTGGACTGCCCCCCCAGGATATCAGCCCACTGGCTGGACTGCCCCCAGGATATCAGCCACGGACTGGCTGGACTGCCCCCAGGATATCAGCCACGCTGGTGGACTGCCCCCAGGATATCAGCCACACTGGCTGGACTGCCCCCGGGATATCAGCCACTGGCTGGACTGCCCCCAGGATATCAGCCACGCTGGCTGGACTGCCCCCAGGATATCAGCCACGCTGGCTGGACTGCCCCCCAGGATATCAGCCACATGGCTGGACTGCCCCCAGGATATCAGCCACTGATGGCTGGCTGCCCCCAGGATATCAGCCACACTGGCTGACTGACTGCCCCCCCAGGATATCAGCCACTAGCTGGACTGCCCCCCCCCAGGATATCAGCCACACTAGTGGACTGCCCCCCCCAGGATATCAGCCACTGGCTGGACTACCCCCAGGATATCAGCCACTGGCTGGACTGCCCCCGGGATATCAGCCACACTGGACTGTCCCCAGGACTGCCCCCCAGGATATCAGCCACTGGCTGGACTGCCCCCGGGATATCAGCCACACTAGCTGGACTACCAGGGATATCAGCCACTGGCTGGACTGCCCCCAGGATATCAGCCACACTGGCTGGACTGCCCCCCCAGGATATCAGCCACTGGCTGGACTGCCCCCAGGATATCAGCCACACTGGACTGGACTGCCCCCAGGATATCCAGCCACACTGGCTGGACTGCCCCCAGGATATCAGCCACTGGCTGGACTACCCCCAGGATATCCCACTGGACTATATCAGCCACTGCTGGCTGGACTGCCCCCCAGGATATCCCCACTGGCTGGACTGTCCCCAGGATATCAGCCACTGGATATCTGGACTGCCCCCAGGATATCAGCCACTGTTTGGACTGCCCCCAGGATATCAGCCACACTGGCTGGACTGCCCCCAGGATATCAGCCACTGGCTGGACTGCCCCCCCCCAGGATATCAGCCACACTGGCTGGACTGCCCCCAGGATATCAGCCACTGGCTGGACTGCCCCCGGGATATCAGCCACTGGCTGGACTGGACCCCCGGGATATCATCTGCCCACTGGCTGGACTGCCCCCAGGATATCAGCCACTGGCTGGACTGCCCCCAGGATATCAGCCACACTGGCTGGACTGCCCCCCAGGATATCAGCCACACTGTCTGGACTGCCCCCAGGATATCAGCCACACTGGCTGGACTGCCCCCCCAGGATATCAGCCAGCCTGAACTGCCCCCCCCAGGATATCAGCCACACTGTCTGGACTGCCCCCAGGATATCAGCCACACTGGCTGGACTGCCCCCCCAGGATATCAGCCACTGGCTGGACTGCCCCCCAGGATATCAGCCACTGGCTGGACTGCCCCCAGGATATCAGCCACTGGCTTTGGACTGCCCCCCCAGGATATCAGCCACTGGCTGGACTGCCCCCAGGATATCAGCCACTTTGGACTGCCCCCCGGGATATCAGCCATCGGACTGTGGCTGGACTGGATATCCTGGACTGCCCCCCCCAGGATATCAGCCACCACTGGCTGGACTGCCCCCCCGGATATCAGACCACTGGCTGGACTACCCCCAGGATGTCATCTGGTACCCCCGGGATATCAGCCACTAGGCTGGACTGCCCCCCCAGGATATCCTGCCACTGGCTGGACTGCCCCCAGGATATCAGCCACTGGCTGGACTACCCCCAGGATATCAGCCACACTGGCTGGACTGCCCTGGATATCAGCCACACTGGACTGCCCCCAGGATATCTGTCCTGGACTGCCCCCGGGATATCAGCCACTGGCTGGACTGCCCCCCAGGATATCAGCCACACTGGCTGGACTGCCCCCAGGATATCAGCCACTGGCTGGACTGCCCCCGGGATATCAGCCACGCTGGCTGGACTGCCCCCCCGGAGGATATCAGCCACACTGGAGGCTATCAGGACCAGGCTGTGCCCCCAGGATATCAGCCACACTGGCTGGACTGCCCCCCCAGGATATCAGCCACTGGCTGGACTGCCCCCCAGGATATCAGCCACTGGCTGGACTGCCCCCCAGGATATCAGCCACTGGCTGGACTGCCCCCAGGATATCAGCCCCACTGGCTGGACTGCCCCCCAGGATAGGCTATCAGCCACTCTGGACCCCCCGGGATATCAGCCACGCTAGCTGGACTGCCCCCAGGATATCAGCCACGCTGGCTGGACTGGACCCCCCCCGGGATATCAGCCACTGGCTGGACTGCCCCCCCAGGATATCAGCCACACTGGCTGGACTGCCCCCCCCAGGATATCAGCCACTGGCTGGACTGCCCCCAGGATATCAGCCACTGCTGGACTACCCCCAGGATATCAGCCACACTGGCTGGCTGCCCCCAGGATATCTGCCACTGGCTGGACTGCCCCCAGGATATCAGCCACCTGGCTGGACTGCCCCCAGGATATCAGCCACTGTTGGACTGCCCCCAGGATATCAGCCACACTGGCTGGACTGCCCCCGGGATATCAGCCACGGCTGGCTCTGGACTGCCCCCAGGATATCAGCCACTGGCTGGACTGCCCCCAGGATATCCCTGGACTGGCTGGACTGCCCCCAGGATATCAGCCACTGGCTGGACTGCCCCCGGGATATCAGCCACACTGGCTGGACTGCCCCCAGGATATCAGGACTGGCTGGACTGCCCCCGGATATCAGCCACTTTTAGGCTGTCTCTGGACTGCCCCCGGGATATCAGCCACTGGCTGGACTGCCCCCAGGATATCAGCCACTGGCTGGACTGCCCCCCAGGATATCAGCCACTTTAGGCTGAGACTGCCCCCAGGATATCAGCCACTGGCTGGACTGCCCCCAGGATATCAGCCACGCTGGACTGCCCCCCAGGATGTCAGCCACTGGCTGGCTGTCCTGGACCGCCAGGCTGGACTGGACCCACAGGATATCTGGCTGGACTGCCCCCCAGGATGTCAGCCACGCTGGCTGGACTGCCCCCGGGATATCAGCCACTGCTGCTGGACTGCCCCCGGGATATCAGCCACCTGGACTGGCTGTCCTGGACTGCCCCCAGGATAGGTTATCAGCCACTGGCTGAACTACCCCCCCCAGGATATCAGCCACACTGGCTGGACTACCCCCAGGATATCAGCCACTAGGCTGGACTGCCCCCCCCAGGATATCAGCCACTGTCTGGACTGCCCCCCAGGATATCAGCCACACTGGCTGGACTGCCCCCAGGATATCAGCCACACTGAGTGGACTGGACCCCAGGATATCTGGCTGGACTGCCCCCAGGATATCAGCCCACTAGGCTGGACTGCCCCCCCAGGATATCAGCCACACTGGCTGGACTGCCCCCGGGATATCTGCCCCCCCAGGATATCAGCCACACTGGCTGGACTGCCCCCGGGATATCAGCCACTGGCTGGACTGCCCCCAGGATATCAGCCACGCTGGCTGGACTGCCCCCAGGATATCAGGACTGGCTGGACTGGACCCCCAGGATATCTGCTGGACTGTCCCCCAGGATATCAGCCACTGCCCCCCAGGATATCAGCCACTGGCTGGACTGCCCCCGGGATATCAGCCACACTGGCTGGACTGCCCCCAGGATATCAGCCATGGCTGGACATCTTTTTGGGATATCGGCCAGGGATATCAGCCACTGGCTGGACTGCCCCCCAGGATATCAGCCACTGGCTGGACTGCCCCCAGGATATCCTGCCACTGGCTGGACTGCCCCCAGGATATCAGCCAGCTGGCTGGATGCCCCCAGGATATCAGCCACACTGGCTGGACTACCCCCCAGGATATCAGCCACACTGGCTGGACTGCCCCCAGGATATCATGCACTGCCTGCCCCCCAGGATATCAGCACTGGCTGGACTGCCCCCCAGGATATCAGCCACACTGGCTGGACTGCCCCCAGGATATCAGCCACTGGCTGGACTGCCCCCAGGATATCAGCCACTGGACTGAACTGCCCCCCAGGATATCAGCCACTGGCTGGACTGCCCCCAGGATATCAGCCACACTGGCTGGACTGCCCCCAGGATATCAGCCACTGGCTGGACTGGGATATCAGCCACTGAGGCTGGACTAGGCCCCCAGGATATCAGCCACTGGCTGGACTGCCCCCCAGGATATCAGCCACTGGCTGGACTGCCCCCAGGATATCAGCCACACTGGCTGGACTGCCCCCAGGATATCAGCCACTGGCTGGACTGCCCCCAGGATATCAGCCACACTGGCTGGACTGCCCCCGGGATATCAGCCATATCGCTGGCTGGACTGCCCCCAGGATATCCTGGATACTGCCCCCAGGATATCAGCCACCTGGCTGGACTGCCCCCCCGGATATCAGCCACTGGCTGGACTGCCCCCAGGATATCAGCCACTGGCTGGACTACCCCCAGGGATATCAGCCACTCTGCCCCCAGGATATCAGCCACACTGGACTGCCCCCAGGATATCAGCCACACTGGACCTTTGCCCCCAGGATATCAGGCCACACTTTGGGCTGCCTGGACTGCCCCCAGGATATCAGCCTGGACACTTTGGACTGCCCCCCAGGATATCAGCCACTGGCTGGACTGCCCCCAGGATATCAGCCACTGGCTGGACTGCCCCCGGGATATCAGCCACTGGCTGGACCCTTTGCCCTGGTGGCCCCCCAGGATATCCCACTGGACTGGCTGCCCCCAGGATATCAGCCACTGGCTGGCTGGGCTGCCCCCCAGGATATCAGCCACTGTCTGGACTGCCCCCCCCAGGATATCATCCACACTTTGGACTGTCCCCAGGATATCAGACTAGTGGACCCCCCAGGATATCAGGACGCTGGCTGGACTGCCCCCGGGATATCAGCCACACTCTGCTGGACCCCAGGATATCAGCCACGCTGGCTGGACTGCCCCCAGGATATTTAGACTGTGGCTGGACTCAGGATATCCCACGCTGGCTGGACTGCCCCCGGGATATCAGCCACACTGGCTGGACTGCCCCCCGGGATATCAGCCACACTGGCTGGACTGCCCCCAGGATATCAGCCACACTGGCTGGACTGCCCCCAGGATATCAGCCACGCTGGCTGGACTGCCCCCCCAGGATATCAGCCACACTGGCTGGACTGCCCCCAGGATATCAGCCACACTGGCTGGACTGCCCCCGGGATATCAGCCACACTGGCTGGACTGTCCCAGGATATCAGCCACTTTGGCTGGACTGCCCCCAGGATATCAGCCACGCTGGCTGGACACTTTGCTGGACCCAGGATATCAGCCACACTGGCTGGACTGCCCCCCCAGGATATCAGCCACACTGGCTGGACTGCCCCCAGGATATCAGCCACTATGGACTGCCTTTGGGATATCAGCCACCTGGCTGGACTGCCCCCAGGATATCAGCCACTGGCTGGACTACCCCCAGGATATCAGCCACACTGGACTACCCCCCAGGATATCAGCCACTGCTGGCTGGACTGCCCCCAGGATATCAGCTGTCACTGGCTGGACTGCCCCCCCAGGATATCAGCCACTGCAAGAGACTGCCCCCAGGATATCAGCCACTGGCTGGACTGTCCTGGATATCAGCCACACTGGCTGGACTGCCCCCAGGATATCAGGCACACTGGCTGGACTGCTTTGGGATATCAGCCACTTTGGACTGTCCTGCCCCCCAGCCCCACTGGATGGATGCCCCCAGGATATCACCACTGGCTGGACTGCCCCCAGGATATCAGCCACTAGGGATGTCAGCCACTGGACTGCCCCCAGGATATCAGCCACACTGGCTGGACTGGACCCCAGGATATCAGCCACTGGACTGGACTGCCCCCAGGATATCAGCCACCTGGCTGGACTGTCCCCAGGATATCAGGACCACACTTTGGACTGCCCCCAGGGATATCAGCCACACTGGCTGGACTGGACCCCCCAGGATATCAGCCACTGACTGTCTGGACTGCCCCCCTGGACCCACCTGGACAGGATATCTGGACCCTTTAAAGACTGTCCCCGGCTGGACTGCCCCCAGGATATCAGCCACGCTGGCTGGACTGGATACCTGTCTGGATATCAGCCACTGTCATCTGGACTGCCCCCAGGATATCAGCCACTGGCTGTCCTGGACCCCCAGGATATCAGCCACACTGGCTGGACTGCCCCCACTTATCAGCCACACTGGCTGGACTGCCCCCGGGATATCAGCCACACTGTCCTGGACTGCCCCCAGGATATCAGCCACACTGGCTGGACTGTCCCCTGGATATCAGCCACTGGCTGGACTGCCCCCCAGGATATCAGCCACTGGCTGGACCCCCCGGGATATCGGCCACTGGTGGACTGCCCCCCAGGATATCAGCCACGCTGTCCTGGACTGGACTGCCCCCCTTTGGATATCCTGGACTGGCTGGACTGCCCCCAGGACAGCCCCGCTGGCTGGACTGGACCCCCCAGGATATCAGCCACTGGACTGGACTGGATATCCTGGACCACCCCAGGCTGTCCCACCTGGATACTGGACTGTCTGGACCAATTAGCCCCGCTGTCTGGACTGCCCCCCCCGGGATATCAGGACCCACTTGGACGGACTGCCCCCCGGATATCAGCCCCTGGCTGGACTGCCCCCAGGATATCAGGACACTAGCTGGACTGGACCCCCCAGGATATCAGCCACCTGGCTGGACTGTTCCCCTGGATATCAGCCCACTGGCTGGACTGCCCCCCAGGATATCAGCCACTTTGGAGCTGTGCCCCCAGGATATCAGCCACACTGTCTGGACTGCCCCCCTGGATATCAGCCACACTGGCTGGACTACCCCCCCAGGATATCATGCCTGGCTGAGACTGCCCCCCCCAGGATATCAGCCACTGAGCTGGCTGGACTGCCCCTGTTCCTGGGATATCCAGCCACTGTCCTGGACTGCCCCCAGGATATCAGCCACGCTCTGGACTGCCCCCGGGATATCTGCCACGCTGGACTGGACTGCCCCCGGGATATCTGGCCACTGGCTGGACTCCTGGGATATCAGCCACAGGCTGGGACTGCCCCCAGGATATCAGCCACACCTGGCTGGACTGCCCCCAGGATATCAGCCACTGGCCTGGACTGCCCCCAGGATATCAGCCACTGGCTGGACTGCCCCCAGGATATCCAGCCACTGCCCCAGACTGTCCCCCTCGGATATCAGCCACTGTCCTGGACTGCCCCCGGGATATCAGCCACACTGGCTGGGACTGCCCCCAGGATATCAGCCACCACTGGCTGGACTGCCCCCAGGATATCAGCCACACTGGCTGGACTGCCCCCAGGGATATCAGCCCTGGCTGGACTGCCCCCGGGATATCAGCCCACTGTTGGACTGCCCCCAGGATATCAATGCACTGGCTGGACTGCCCCCGGGATATCAGCCACTGGTGGACTGCCCCCAATATCAGCCACACTGGCTGGACTGCCCCCAGGATATCAGCCACTTTTTCTGGACTGCCCCCCAGGATATCAGCCACTGGCTGGACTGCCCCCAGGATATCAGCCACTGCTGGCTGGACTGCCCCCAGGATATCAGCCACTGGACTGGACTGTCCCCCTTTGAGCTGATATCAGACTACCTGGACTGCCCCCAGGATATCAGCCACTGGCTGGACTGCCCCCCAGGATATCAGCCACTGGCTGGACTGTCCCCCCCAGGATATCAGCCACTGGCTGGACTGCCCCCAGGATATCAGCTGGACTGGACCCCAGGATATCAGCCACGCTGGCTGGACTGCCCCCGGGATATCAGCCACACTGGGCTGAGACTGGACCCCCCCAGGATATCCCTGCCCCCGCTGGCTGGACTGTTCCCCCTCGGGATATCCCACACTGGACCTGCCCCCCTCGGATATCAGCCACCTGGCTGGACTTTAGGCTATCCAGCCACGCTGGCTGGACTGCCCCCCAGGATATCCTGGACCACAGGCTGGACTCTGGACCCCCCAGGATATCCCCTGGCTGGACTGGACCCCAGGATATCAGCCTACACTGGCTGGACTGCCCCCAGGCTATCAGCCCACTGGCTGGACTGCCCCCAGGATATCAGCCACGCTGGCTGGACTGCCCCCAGGATATCAGCCACTGGCTGAGACTGCCCCCAGGATATCAGCCACTGTCATGGACTGCCCCCAGGATATTCAGCCACGCTGGCTGGACTGCCCCCAGGGATATCAGCCACTGATTACCCCCAGGATATCCTGCCACACTGGCTGGACTGCCCCCAGGGATATCACCGCCACAGTCTGTCTGGACTGCCCCCAGGATATCAGCCACTGGCTGGACTGCCCCCGGGATATCAGCCACGCTGGTGGACTGCCCCCCCAGGGATATCAGCCACTGGCTGGTTCCATGGGATATCAGCCACTGGCTGGACTGCCCCCAGGGATATCAGCCACGCTGTCCTGGACTGCCCAGGGATATCAGCCACTGGACTGCCCCCAGGATATCAGGACCTAGCTGAGGACTGCCCCCTGGATATCAGCCACTGCTGGCTGGTGCCCCCAGGATATCAGCCACTGGCTGGACTGCCCCCAGGATATCAGCCACTGGCTGGATACCGGGATATCAGCCACGCTGGCTGGACTGCCCCCAGGGATGTCAGCCACGCTGGCTGGACTGCCCCCAGGATATCAGCCACACTGGTGGACTGCCCCCGGGATATCAGCCACTTGTCTGGACTGCCCCCAGGATATCAGCCACTGGCTGGACTGCCCCCAGGATATCAGCCACTGGCTGGACTGCCCCCCAGGGATATCAGCCACACTGGCTGGACTGCCCCCCCAGGATATCAGCCAGGCTATCCCTGGACTGCCCCCAGGATATCCAGCCACACTAGGCTGGACTGCCCCCCAGGATATCAGCCACTGGACTGGACTTCCCCCAGGATATCCAGCCACACTGTTGAGACTGTCCCCCAGGATATCAGCCACTGGCTGGACTGGACCCCCCAGGATATCAGCCACACTGGCTGGACTGCCCCCGGGATATCCTGGACCACTAGCTGGACTGCCCCCTGTCAGGATATCAGCCACACTGTCTGGACTGCCCCCAGGATATCAGCCACTGGCTGGACTGCCCCCAGGATATCAGCCACTAGGCTGGACTGCCCCCAGGATATCAGCCACGCTGATATCAGCCACCATAGTGGACTGCCCCCAGGATATCAGCCCGCTGCTAGACTGCCCCCCCCAGGATATCAGCCACGCTGGTGGACTGCCCCCAGGATATCAGCCACACTAGCTGGACTGCCCCCAGGATATCGCCACGCTGGCTGGACTGCCCCCGGGATATCAGCCACACTGGCTGGACTGCCCCCAGGGATATCAGCCACTGGCTGGACTGCCCCCGGGATATCAGCCACACTGGCTGAGACTGCCCCCAGGATATCAGCCACACTGGCTGACTGCCCCCCTCTGGGATATCTGCCACTGGCTGGACTGCCGGGATATCAGCCACTAGTGATGCCCCAGGATATCAGCCACTCTTGGATATCAGCCACTGGACTGGACCAGGATATCAGCCCACTGGCTGGACTGCCCCCCCCAGGATATCAATAGCCACACTGGATATCAGCCACTGACTGGATGCCCCCGAGGATATCAGCCACTGGCTGGAATGCCCCCCTCAGGATATCAGCCACACTGGCTGAATGCCCCCAGGATATCAGCCACATTCTGGCTAGGACTGCCCCCAGGATATCCAGCCACCTGGCTAGACTGCCCCCAGGATATCAGCCACGCTGGCTGGACTGCCCCCCAGGATATCAAGCCACTAGTAGTTCACCCCCAGGATATCAGCCACCTGAGTGAGACTGCCCCCAGGGATATCAGCCACTGAGCTGAATCCCCCAGGATATCGCCAC
>NW_027036756.1:0-15658 GCF_034236695.1 Oncorhynchus nerka | reverse complement strand
CCTCTTTGTCCCTCTCCCTGTGCTTTCCCTCCCCCTGCTGCTCTCTCCATCTCTTCTCTGCCACCCCCCCCACACACACACACCATGTGCCAAGGGTGTCCATTATATAGATGACATTTATTGTTGTGGTTGTGGAATGGAGAATGAGGAGAGAGAGAGAGGCTGAGAGAGAGACAGAGGAGAGAGAGAGAGACAGAGAGAGCGAGAGAGAGAGAGAGAGAGAGAGGAGAGAGACAGAGAGGAGAGGAGGCAGAGAGAGAAGAGCGAGAGAGAGAACTGTATTACAGGTTATATTGGTTTCCAGTCTCACCAAGGCGAGAACGTCAGGTTCCATTAAAGTCTTATAAGGCTATAGCTGGGGATATTTACTGTTAAATCATACATTTAGATGCATCACACACACACACACGCACACCCACCACACACACACACACACACACACACACACACACACGCACACACACAAGCTCACGTAGACACCCACACACAGAGAGACACACACACATTATTATCACACAGCGTACCCATAACATCTCAAAGGGGAGACCAAATGTGGTCAATTTTGTAAGCCCAGATCCAGGTGTATAGTGAGTAGTTGATTCAAGTCAACAGTTTATTAATGTGGGGATTCACTAGGGAGAGGATGTATTGGTTGGTAGTAGTTCTACGTAGTGTTAATTCAGTTATTAAAGGGAGTACTGAACTGAACACCACATGATGAAGAGACTGAGGTACTGAACTAAACACCTCTTGATGAAGAGGCTGAGTACTGAACTAAACACCTCTTGATGAAGAGGCTGAGTACTGAACTAAACACCTCTTGATGAAGAGGCTGAATACTGAACTAAACACCTCTTGATGAAGAGGCTGAGTACTGAACTAAACACCTCTTGATGAAGAGGCTGAGTACTGAACTAAACACCTCTTGATGAAGAGGCTGAGTACTGAACTAAACACCTCTTGATGAAGAGGCTGAGTACTGAACTAAACACCTCTTGATGAAGAGGCTGAATACTGAACTAAACACCTCTTGATGAAGAGGCTGAGTACTGAACTAAACACCTCTTGATGAAGAGGCTGAGTACTGAACTAAACACCTCTTGATGAAGAGGCTGAGTACTGAACTAAAAACCTCTTGATGAAGAGGCTGAGTACTGAACTAAACACCTCTTGATGAAGAGGCTGAGTACTGAACTAAACACCTCTTGATGAAGAGGCTGAGTACTGAACTAAACACCTCTCGATGAAGAGGCTGAGTACTGAACTAAACACCTCTTGATGAAGAGGCTGAGTACTGAACTAAACACCTCTTGATGAAGAGGCTGAGTACTGAACTAAACACCTCTTGATGAAGAGGCTGAGTACTAAACTGAACACCACATGATGAAGAGGCTGAGTACTGAACTAAACAACACATGATAGAGAGGCTGAGTACTGAACTAAACACCACATGATAGAGAGGCTGAGTACTGAACTAAACACCTCTTGATGAAGAGGCTGAGTACTGAACTAAACACCTCTTGATGAAGAGGCTGAGTACTGAACTAAACACCTCTTGATGAAGAGGCTGAGTACTGAACTAAACACCACATGATAGAGAGGCTGAGTACTGAACTAAACACCTCTTGATGAAGAGGCTGAGTACTAAACTAAACACCACATGATGAAGAGGCTGAGTACTGAACTAAACACCTCTTGATGAAGAGGCTGAGTACTGAACTAAACACCTCTTGATGAAGAGGCTGAGTACTGAACTAAACACCTCTTGATGAAGAGGCTGAGTACTAAACTGAACACCACATGATGAAGAGGCTGAGTACTGAACTAAACACCACATGATAGAGAGGCTGAGTACTGAACTAAACACCTCTTGATGAAGAGGCTGAGTACTAAACTAAACACCACATGATAGAGAGGCTGAGTACTGAACTAAACACCTCTTGATGAAGAGGCTGAGTACTAAACTAAACACCACATGATAGAGAGGCTGAGTACTGAACTAAACACCTCTTGATGAAGAGGCTGAGTACTGAACTAAACACCTCTTGATGAAGAGGCTGAGTACTGAACTAAACACCTCTTGATGAAGAGGCTGAGTACTGAACTAAACACCTCTTGATGAAGAGGCTGAGTACTGAACTAAACACCTCTTGATGAAGAGGCTGAGTACTGAACTAAACACCTCTCGATGAAGAGGCTGAGTACTGAACTAAACACCTCTCGATGAAGAGGCTGAGTACTGAACTAAACAACACATGATAGAGAGGCTGAGTACTAAACTAAACACCTCTTGATGAAGAGGCTGAGGATCCGTCCCGAACGCCATCCTAATCCCTATATAGTGTTGTGGAAAGAGAGATTTTATCATTTCTTCAAACAATCATCTTTATTTAATATCGATGAATTATTTTCAATAATGAAGCTTTGTTGACAGCACACTCTGAAGTGTAGTGTTGTAAGAGAGCTTAACCTTTACAGACTACGCAGAGTTCTTATATAGCGGACACTAAAAATGCTTAGTCATGGCTTAGTCACCCAGGATGCGACCACAAGCCACCCTGGGTTTATCCCGTGGTCAGCTAAATCCGGTGCAGTTTTAACCTGACCCCGGTTTAGTTTCCCAGATGCCAGGATGATTAGAGACATTGAAGGATTGTTCTAAACTCTACCAGGCTATCTCTATCTCGAGTCACACACCACCACGTCTTGTCAATGGAATGCCGGCTGTAAATCAATTGTCAGTTGAAGTTATCTCTAGCAAAACCCATTTTCCTTGACCATTCGTCCAGACTAAGTGCAGGAAACTAGGAGTGGAATCCATCCCTTTACAGAAACACAGCATCAATAGAACAGAGATGTCTTAATATTTGTTAAGTACCAATTGTCAACTATCAATATCAAACAAATCAGGTAAATATGTAATTTTCCTTTCACAATAGCTGTTTTTGTTTGACCATTCACTATGGGCCCTATTCACTATGGGCCCTATTCCATATGGGCCCTATTCACTATGGGCCCTATTCACTATGGGCCCTATTCACTATGGGCCCTATTCCATATGGGCCCTATTCCCTATGGGCTCTATTCACTATGGGCCCTATTCCATATGGGCCCTATTCCCTATGGGCCCTATTCCATATGGGCCCTATTCACTATAGACCCTATTCACTATGGGCCCCATTCACTATGGGCCCTATTCCATATGGGCCCTATTCACTGTGGGCCCTATTCACTATGGGCCCTATTCCATATGGGCCCTATTCCCTATGGGCCCTATTCACTGTGGTCCCTATTCACTATGGGCCCCATTCACTATGGGCCCTATTCCATATGGGCCCTATTCACTGTGGGCCCTATTCACTATGGGCCCTATTCCATATGGGCCCTATTCCCTATGGGCCCTATTCACTGTGGGCCCTATTCACTATGGGCCCTATTCCATATGGGCCCTATTCCCTATGGGCCCTATTCACTGTGGTCCCTATTCACTATGGGCCCTATTCACTGTGGTCCCTATTCACTGTGGTCCCTATTCCATATGGGCCCTATTCACTATGGGCCCTATTCCATATGGGCCCTATTTCCTATGGGCCCTATTCACTGTGGTCCCTATTCACTATGGGCTCTATTCACTATGGGCCCTATTCCATATGGGCCCTATTCCCTATGGGCCCTATTCACTATGGGCCCTATTCACTATGGGCCCTATTCACTATGGGCCCTATTCACTATGGGCTCTATTATCTATGGGCCCTATTCCATATGGGCCCTATTCCCTATGGGCCCTATTCACTATGGGCCCTATTCACTATGGGCCCTATTCACTATGGGCCCTATTCACTATGGGCTCTATTCACTATGGGCACTATTCACTATGGGCCCTATTCCATATGGGCCCTATTCACTATGGGCCCTATTCACTATGGGCCCTATTCACTATGGGCCCTATTCACTATGGGCTCTATTCACTATGGGCCCTATTCCATATGGGCCCTATTCCCTATGGGCCCTATTCACTGTGGTCCCTATTCACTATGGGCTCTATTCACTATGGGCCCTATTCCCTATGGGCCCTATTCACTGTGGTCCCTATTCACTATGGGCCCTATTCACTATGGGCCCTATTCCCTATGGGCCCTATTCACTGTGGTCCCTATTCACTATAGACCCTATTCACTATGGGCCCTATTCACTAGGGGCCCTATTCACTTTAGACCCTATTCACTATAGACCCTATTCACTATGGGCCCTATTCACTATGGGCCCTATTCCATATGGGCCCTATTCCCTATGGGCCCTATTCACTATGGGCTCTATTCACTATGGGCCCTATTCACTATGGGCCCTATTCCCTATGGGCCCTATTCCATATGGGCCCTATTCCCTATGGGCCCTATTCACTGTGGTCCCTATTCACTATGGGCTCTATTCACTATGGGCCCTATTCACTAGGGGCCCTATTCACTATAGACCCTATTCACTATAGACCCTATTCACTATGGGCCCTATTCACTATGGATCCTATTCACTATGGGCTCTACAGGTTACAACACAGTTCCTGGTCAAAACAGGTTACAACACAGATCCTGGTCAAACACAAGTTACAACACAGGTCCTGGTCAAACACAAGTTACAACACAGATCCTGGTCAAACACAGGTTACAACACAGTTCCTGGTCAAACACAGGTTACAACACAGTTCCTGGTCAAACACAGGTTACAACACAGTTCCTGGTCAAACACAGGTTACAACACAGATCCTGGTCAAACACAGGTTACAACACAGGTTACAACACAGATCCTGGTCAAACACAAGTTACAACACAGATCCTGGTCAAACACAAGTTACAACACAGATCCTGGTCAAACACAAGTTACAACACAGGTTACAACACAGATCCTGTCAAACACAGGTTACAACACAGATCCTGGTCAAACACAGGTTACAACACAGATCCTGGTCAAACACAAGTTACAACACAGATCCTGGTCAAACACAGGTTACAACACAGATCCTGGTCAAACACAGGTTACAACACAGATCCTGGTCAAACACAGGTTACAACACAGATCCTGGTCAAACACAGGTTACAACACAGATCCTGGTCAAACACAGGTTACAAAACATGCCTACAGACATCTCCTTGGAAATGAGATGAAAAGCAGATTATTCCCATCATGCACTGGACGGACAACCACGTACGGCATCGTCAGCAGAATAAAGTTGACCAGGTTAGTATGTGTACACTGGTGACGCTCCAAGAGGAAAACAACAGAGACTGAAACTAAGAAAACAGAACAACACACAATCACAGCGTCTCAGTTCAGGTTAATGAGAAAAATAGTTTTTAATTTCCCAAGTGGGTCCAGAGCACGGTCTGGACAACTGACTTTGATGGAGTCATGAGTGAGATGCCCATATGTGTGTAGGTTCTGATGGTACCAAGGACTTGCGTGCCATTGTTTTATAGAAGGATCTGACCCAAATCAAAAATCATATCAAATGTTATTGGTCACATACGCATGGTTAGCAGATGTTAATGCGAGCGTAGCGAAATGCTTGTGCTTCTAGTTCCAACAGTGCAGTGATAACCAACAAGTAATCTAACAATTTCACAACAACTACCTCATACACACAAATGTAAAGGAATGAATAAGAATATGTACATATAAATATATGGATGAGCGATTGACCGAGTGGCATAGGCAAGATGAGATGAGTAATACATAGACTAGATGCAGTAGATGGTATAGAGTACAGTATTTACATATGAGATGAGTAATACATAGACTAGACGCAGTAGATGGTATAGAGTACAGTATATACATATGAGATGAGTAATACATTGACTAGACGCAGTAGATGGTATAGAGTACAGTATATACATATGAGATGAGTAATACATAGGCAAGATGCAGTAGATGGTATAGAGTACAGTATATACATATGAGATGAGTAATACATTGACTAGACGCAGTAGATGGTATAGAGTACAGTATATACATATGAGATGAGTAATACATAGGCAAGATGCAGTAGATGGTATAGAGTACAGTATATACATATGAGATGAGTAATGTAGGGTATGTAAACAAGATGCAGTAGATGGTATAGAGTACAGAATATACATATGAGATGAGTAATGTAGGGTATGTAAACATTATATAAAGTGGCTAGTGATACATTTATTACATCAATTTTTTCATTATGTTCAAGTTGCTGTGAGCTCAGAGATGATTTACTCTTAGTAAGCTGTTTTCCATAGCTAGTGAATATAGAAATGATCTGTACAGTGTCTTCACGTTAGTGTATTTAACTACGCAACTCATTAAAGAACAAATTCTTATTTACAATGACGACCTAGAAACAGTGGGTTATAACTGCCTTGTTCAGAACTGGCCCAACACTCTAACCACTAGGCTACCTTCCCCCCCAATACTCTAACCACTAGGCTACCTGCCCCCCCTACACTCTAACCACTAGGCTACCTGCCCCCTCTACACTCTAACCACTAGGTTACCTGCCCCCCCTACACTCTAACCACTAGGCTACCTGCCGCCCTACACTATAACCACTAGGCTACCTGCCGCCCCTACACTCTAACCAGTAGGCTACCTGCCGCCCCTACACTCTAACCACTAGAATACCTACCCCCTCTACACTCTAACCACTAGGCGACCTACCCCCTCTACACTCTAACCACTAGGCTACCTGCTGGTTACTGGCCCAACACTATAACCACTAGGCTACCTGCCCCCCCAATACTCTAACCACTAGGCTACCTGCCCCCCCCTACACTCTAACCACTAGGCTACCTGCCCCCTCTACACTCTAACCACTAGGCTACCTGCCCCCTCTACACTCTAACCACTAGGCTACCTGCCACCTCTACACTCTAACCACTAGGCTACCTGCCCCCCTACACTCTAACCACTAGGCTACCTACCTCCTCTACACTCTAACCACTAGGCTACCTGCCCCTCTACACTCTAACCACTAGGCTGCCTGCCCCTCTACACTCTAACCACTAGGCTACCTACCCCTCACACTCTAACCACTGGGCTACCTGCCGCTCCTACACTCTAACCACTGGGCTACCTATCCCCCTCCACTCTAACTACTAGGCTACCTGCCGCCTCTACACTCTAACCAGTAGGCTACCTGCCGCCCCTACACTCTAAACAATAGGCTACCTGCCGCCCCTACACTCTAACCACTGGACTACCTGTCACCCCTACACCCTAACCACTATGCTACCCTGCCTCCCCTACACTCTAACCACGGTGGGCTACCTGCCCCCTACACTCTAACCACTATGCTGCCTGCCTCCCCTACACTCTAACCAGTAGGCTGCCTGCCAGCCCCTACACTCTAAGCAGTGGGCTACCTGCCACCTCTACACTCTAACCAGTGGGCTACCTGCCGCCCTACACTCTAACCAGTAGGCTACCTGCCACCCTACACTCTATCCAGTCAGGCTACTGGCCCCTACACTCTGAAGCAGTGGGCTACCTGCCACTACACTCTAAGCGGTGAATTTATGCCAGCCCCTACACTCTAAACAATGGGCTATGCAGCCCCTACACTCTAACCACTGGACACCTGTCACCCCTACCTAACCACTATGCTACCTGCCTCCCCTACACTCTAACCACTAGGCTACCTGCCGCCCCTACACTCTAACCACTATGCTACCTGCCTCCCCTACACTCTAACCAGTAGGCTACCTGCCGCCCCTACACTCTAACCAGTAGGCTACCTGCCGCCCCTACCTCTAACCACTAGGCTACATGCCTCCTACCTCTAACCACTAGGCTACCTGCCCCTACCTCTAACCACTAGGCTACCTGCTGCCACCTACACTCTAACCACTAGGCTACCTGCCCCTCTACACTCTAACCACTAGGCTACCTGCAGCCCTACACTCTAACCACTAGGCTACCTGCACGCCCCTACCTCTAACCACTAGGCTACCTGCCTCCCCACTCTAACCACTAGAATACCTACCTACACTCTAACCACTAGGCTGCCTACCCCTGCACTCTAACCACTGGGCTACCTGCTGTTACTGGCCCAACACCATAACCACTAGGCTACCTGCCCCCAATACTCTAACCGCTAGGCTACCTGCCCCCCACACCCTAACCACTGGCTACCTGCCCCCTCTACCTCTAACCACTAGCTACCTGCCCTCTACCTCTAACCACTAGGCTACCTGCCACCTCTACACTCTAACCACTGGGCTACCTGCCCCCTACACTCTAACCACTAGGCTACCTACCTGCCTCTACACTCTAACCACTAGGCTACCTGCCCCTCTACACTCTAACCACTAGGCTACCTGCCTCCCTACACTCTAACCAGTAGGCTACCTGCCGCCCCTACACTCTAACCACTATGCTACCTGCCTCCCCTACACTCTAACCAGTAGGCTACCTGCCGCCCTACACTCTAAGCAGTAGGCTACCTGCCCCCCTACACTCTAACCAGTGAGGCTACCTGCCGCCCCTACACTCTAACCAGTGGGCTACCTGCCACCCCTACACTCTAACCAGTAGGCTACCTGCCGCCCCTACACTCTAACCAGTAGGCTACCTGCCACCCCTACACTCTCAACCAGTAGGGTACCTGCCGCCCTACACTCTAACCACTATGCTACCTGCCTCCCCTACACTCTAACCAGTAGGCTACCTGCCACTCCTACACTCTAACGCAGTAGGCTACCTGCCGCCCCTACACTCTAACCAGTGGGCTACCTGCCGCCCCTACACTCTAACCAGTAGGCTACCTGCCGCCCCTACACTCTAAGCAGTAGGCTACCTGCCGCCCCTACACTCTAAGCAGTAGGCTACCTGCCACCCCTACACTCTAACCACTAGGCTACCCTGCTGTCCCTACACTCTATGCAGTGGGCTACCTGCCGTCCCTACACTCTAACCAGTAGGCTACCTGCCGCCCCTACACTCTAAGCAGTAGGCTACCTGCCGCCCCTACACTCTAACCAGTAGGCTACCTGCCGCCCCTACACTCTAACAACTAGGCTACCTGTCGCCCCTACACTCTAACCAGTAGGCTACCTGCCGCCCCTACACTCTAAGCAGTCGGCTACCTGCCGCCCCTACACTCTAAGCAGTAGGCTACCTGCCGCCCCTACACTCTAACCACTAGACTACCTGCCGCCCCTACACTCTAACCACTAGACTACCTGCCGCCCCTACACTCTAACCAGTAGGCTACCTGCCGCCCCTACAGGTAGACATGCTGGGGGAGAGGCTATAAGCACTGATCAAAGTAGAAGTTTTCTCTCATCGTGTGTACTTGCAACGTGGTTGGCCACTGACAGACAGACCACACGTCCAACCAGATTCACACCAGGCACAGCTGTTCCTCTTTGTGATGTGCTTGTTGGACCAGCACATGAAAACAGAGCCATATCCCGTGTCAATTGGTTCCAGAAACATATTAATTAATATAATTTCAAGCCACCTGTTGAGTTTTAGGGCAAGGCTTTGGAAGAGGGGCGAGAGAGACTGGAGGGAGGAGGAGAGGGGTAGAGAGAGACTGGAGGGAGGAGGAGAGGGGTAGAGAGAGACTTGGAGAAAGGGAGTGAGGGGAGAGAGAACATGGAGAGAGCAGGAGAGGGGATATAGAGACTGGAGGGAAGGGGAGAAGGGTAGAGAGGGACTTGGAGAAAGGGAGAGAGGGAGAGAGAAACTGGAGAGAGAGAGAAGAGAGGGATATAGAGACTGGAGGGAAGGGGAGGAGGTAGAGAGAGACTTGGAGAAAGGGAGAGAGGGAGAGAGAAACTGGAGGAGAGAAGGAGAGGGGATATAGAGACTGAAGGGAAGGAGAGAGGTGGAGGGGGAGAAAGATGTGGGATGGAGGTGGGAGAGGGAGACTGGATGGTGTGAAAGAAAGGGGGAGAGGAGAGAGCGAGACTAGAGGGTGTGGGAGAAAGGGGAGAGGAGAGATCGAGACTGGAGGGTGTGGGAGAAAGGGGGGAGAGGAGAGAGCGAGACTGGAGGGTCAGTGGGAGAAGGGGGGAGAGGGAGAGCGAGGACTGGAGGGTGTGGGAGAAAGGAGAGGGAGAGAGAGCGAGACTGGATGGTGTGGGAGAGAAGGGGGGAGAGGAGAGAGAGAGACTGATGGTGTGGGAGGAAAGGGGGAGGAGAGGAAGGCGAGACTGGAGGGGTGGGAGAAAGGGAGAGGAGCGAGCGAGACTGGATGGTGTGGGAGAAAGGGGGAGAGAGCGAGACTGGATGGAGGGATGAGGCACAGAGCAGAAGAGATGAAGTTAGTTCCACCTGTCCTTGACTGCGTCTCTGATAGAACCAATCCATTCATATCAGTGCTCCTCATCCCCACTCTCCTCCTCCCCTCTGATCCCCACTCTCTCCTCTCTCTCCCCACTATCTCCTCCTCTCTCTCCTCTCTCTCCCTCTCTCTCTTGCCACCTCTCTCTCCTAGCCCTCAACAACCCAGCCTCTGCCCACGCTGCTGTGCGCCTCTCTCCATCTCTCCCATCTCCTCTCCTCTGCACCTGTCTCTCGTCTGTGCGTACACGCATCCTAACTCTATCCTCTCTCCCCGCTCCTCATCTCTCCCGCTCTCTCGCCTCCCCTCTCTCTGCTTCATGCTCCCCTGCTCTCCTCCCTTCGCTACACTACTCTCTCTCCTTCTTCTCCTAAAAACAAACATAATGTGTATACCATATCTCCTCTACCTATATCTGTTGCTCACGTGCCCTACCTTGTCACCTCCATCTCCCCTTACCACTCCCCTTGTCTACCCCCTGTCTCTCTCATATCCTCTCTGTCCTCTCTCTGTTCTCTCTCTCTTCCCCTCTGTCCTCTCTCTCCTTTCTCTGCCCCTCTCCCCCTCTCTCCCCCATTATTCCACTCTCCCCCATCACTCTCTCCCCCAGAGCTCACCGTCGTGTTGTGATAAGACCAATGAATTCAACTGATTTATCTTGCATTACTTACCAAATGAAGGACATTCCCATGCATGAATTCTATATGTGTTATTATTTCGATGTAGATGTATCCGTACTTACGAGGCATAACTCTATATATATACATAACTATATATATTACCCCCAATTATAGGAGAGCTGTGTGAGGGACCTCGCCTCAGGGCAAAATACCAATTAGTAATTTCAATGAAAAGAAGGACAATAATTGAACACATTCAAATCTGCATTCTAATGATAAAATGGTCTAATAGTTCATAGTTCAAACTATTAAGAACATTTTCCAGGAGTTGTTTTTGTCTTCGGGTGCTCTGAGAGGAGAGATGGGGAGAGAGAGAGAGAGAGAGAGAGAGAGAGAGAGAGAGAGAGGGCGAGAGAGAGAGAGAGAGAGAGAGAGAGAGAGAGAGAGGGCGAGAGAGAGAGAGAGAGAGAGAGAGACAGAGAGAGAGCGAGAGAGAGACAGAGAGAGAGAGACAGAGACAGAGAGAGAGAGAGAGAGAGAGAGAGAGAGAGAGAGAGAGGGAGAGAGGAGAGAGATAGAGAGAGAGAGACAGAGAGAGAGCGAGAGAGAGACAGAGAGAGGAGAGACAGAGACAGAGAGAGAGAGAGAGAGAGAGAGAGAGAGAGAGAGAGGGAGAGAGAGAGAGTAGAGAGAGAGAGAAAGAGAGAGGGTGAGAGAGAGAGAGAGAGAGAGGGTGAGAGAGAGAGGAGAGAGAGAGAGAGAGAGAGAGGGTGAGAGAGAGAGAGAGAGAGAGAGAGAGAGAGAGAGGGTGAGAGGAGAGAGAGAGAGAGAGAGAGAGGGTGAGAGAGAGAGGGAGAGGGTGAGAGAGAGAGAGAGGGTGAGAGAGGAGAGAGAGAGAGAGGGATAGAGGGAGAGAAAGGGAGAGAGAGAGAGAGAGAGAGAGAGAGAGAGAGAGAGAGGAGAGAGAGAGAGAGAGAGAGGGCGATAGAGCACGATAGAGGAGAGCGATAGAGACAGGAAGAGAGAGGGAGAAAGAGAGAGATTCCTGACTCTCTGAGGTCATTAAAGATCCCATGGCACTTATGGTAAGAGTAGGGGTGTTAACACTACGGTGTCCTGGCTAAATTGTGTGTTGTGTGTGTGTGTGTGTGTGTGTGTGTGTTGTGTGTTGTTGTGTTGTTGTGTGTGTGTGTGTTGTGTGTGTGTGTGTGTGTGTGTGTGTTGTGCCTGTCGAGTGAGTGCTTCACTTTACTTTCATTAATCTTATGACTGTTATTTATTTAATCAACTAAATATATTTAATTGTTACCCAATTAAATTAATCATGTAACAATTAACTAATTAGGATCTGGGGCACCACGGAGACTGGTTGTCTCCCGAATGAAACCCTTATTGTCTCTCCTCTACCTCTCTCTATATTTTCCAAACCAGCACAGACATCACTGAATAACAAATAGCGATAAAATAATAATTTACCTGTTGAAGGATCTTCCACTCATTTGCAATTCCAAGGGTCCCAGCTGCACAATGAATGTGTTCGTTTTGTTGATAAAAAAAGAGTTAGTTGGTGCCATTGAATTCCCACAATCTCTCAATAATTTTAACAATCTCTCAAATCAAATGTATTTATTTAGCCCTTCGTACATCAGCTGATATCTTAGCAGAAAGACAGAAAGATCACGTCAGTGACTCAACCCACTCAAGTGACGCACCCTCCAAGGGACGGCATGGAAAGAGCACCAGTAGCCAGTGACTCAGCCCCTGTAATAGGGTTAGAGGCAGAGAATCCCAGTGGAAAGAGGGGAACCTGCCAGGCAGAGACAGCAAGGGCGGTTCGTTGCTCCAGAACCTTCCTGTTCACCTTCACACTCCTGGGCCAGACTACACTCAATCATATGACCCACTGAAGAGATGAGTCTTCAATAAAGACTTAAAGGTTGAGACCGAGTCTGCGTCTCTCACATGGGTGGGCAGACCATTCCATAAAAATGGAGCTCTATAGGAGAAAGCCCTGCCTCCAGCTGTTTGCTTCAGAAATTCTAGGGACAATTAGGAGGCCTGCAGTCTTGTGACCATCAGCGTACGTGTAGGTGGAGGCAGGACCAAATCGGAGAGTTAGGTAAGAGCAAGCCCATGTAATGCTTCGTAGGGTAGCAGTAAAAACCTTGAAATCAGCCCTTGCCTTAACCCACCGTTTTATACAGGTCATTCAAAAGGGAGGTTGGTATCTCTACCTGACACGATCTCTGAACTCACTCAAGGGCGGTTGGTATCTCTCCCTGACACGATCTCTGAACTCACTCAAGGGGGCGGTTGGTATCTCTACCTGACACGATCTCTGAACTCACTCAAAGGGGCGGTTGGTATCTCTACCTGACACGATCTCTGAACTCACTCAAGGGGCGGTTGGGTATCTCCTACCTGACCACGATCTCTGAACTCACTCAAGGGGGCGGTGACTCCTCACTTGTACAAAGTTAAAGAAGCTATTTCGTCTTAGAGTTTCTAAGATCACATCCTTCTCTTAACAAAAACACTTGAATCACTTGTCATATTTCATACACAACATAGAGGATGGACACTTCACACCTTCGTATGCTTTTCACCTTCAGTATGCTCCTCCCAGAGCGCTAAGAACCTTGGCGTGATCCTGGACAACACCCTGTCGTTCTCAACTAACATCAAGTCGGTGGCCCGTTCCTGTAGGTTCATGCTCTATAACATCCGCAGAGTACGACCCTGCCTCACACAGGAAGCGGCGCAGGTCCTAATCCAGGCACTTGTCATCTCCCCGTCTGGATTACTGCAACTCGCTGTTGGCTGGGCTCCTGCCTGTGCCATTAAACCCTACAACTCATCCAGAACGCCGCAGCCCGTCTGGTGTTCAACCTTCCCAAGTTCTCTCACGTCACCCCGCTCCTCCGCTCTCTCCACTGGCTTCCAGTTGAAGCTCGCATCCGCTACAAGACCATGGTGCTTGCCTACGGAGCTGTGAGGGGAACGGCACCTCAGTACCTCCAGGCTCTGATCAGGCCCTACACCCAAACAAGGGCACTGCGTTCATCCACCTCTGGCCTGCTCGCCTCCCTACCACTGAGGAAGTACAGTTCCCGCTCAGCCCAGTCAAAACTGTTCGCTGCTCTGGCCCCCAATGGTGGAACAAACTCCTCACGACGCCAGGACAGCGGAGTCAATCACCACCTTCCGGAGACACCTGAAACCCCACCTCTTTAAGGAATACCTAGGATAGGATAAAGTAATCCCTCTCACCCCTCCCTTAAAAGATTTAGATGCACTACTGTTCCACTGGATGTCATAAGGTGAATGCACCAATTTGTAAGTCGCTCTGGATAAGAGCGTCTGCTAAATGACTTAAATGTTAAATGTAAATGTTAAATGTAAATGTAATGTAAATGTTAAATGTAAATGTAATGTAAATGTAATGTAAATGTTAAATGTAAATGTAATGTAAATGTAATGTAAATGTAAATGTAATGTAAATGTTAAATGTAAATGTAATGTAAATGTAATGTAAATGTAAATGTAATGTAAATGTTAAATGTAAATGTTAAATGTAATGTAAATGTAATGTAAATGTAATTTAAATGTTAAATGTAAATGTAATGTAAATGTTAAATGTAAATGTAATGTAAATGTTAAATGTAAATGTTAAATGTAAATGTAATGTAAATGTAAAGTAAATGTTAAATGTAAATGTAATGTAAATGTAATGTAAATGTAAATGTAATTTAAATGTAAATGTAAATGTAATGTAAATGTAATGTAAATGTTAAATGTAAATGTAATGTAATGTAAATGTAATGTAATGTAAATGTAATGTAAATGTAATGTAAATGTAAATGTAAATGTAATGTAAATGTAAATGTAATGTAAATGTAAATGTAAATGTAATGTAAATGTAAATGTAATGTAAATGTAATGTAAATGTAAATGTAATGTAAATGTTAAATGTAAATGTAATGTAAATGTAATGTAAATGTAAATGTAATGTAAATGTTAAATGTAAATGTAATGTAAATGTAATGTAAATGTAATGTAAATGTAAATGTAATGTAAATGTTAAATGTAAATGTAATGTAAATGTAATGTAAATGTAAATGTAATTTAAATGTAAATGTAAATGTAATGTAAATGTAATGTAAATGTAATTTAAATGTTAAATGTAAATGTAATGTAAATGTTAAATGTAAATGTAATGTAAATGTTAAATGTAAATGTTAAATGTAAATGTAATGTAAATGTAAATGTAATGTAAATGTTAAATGTAAATGTAATGTAAATGTAATGTAAATGTAAATGTAATTTAAATGTAAATGTAAATGTAATGTAAATGTAATGTAAATGTTAAATGTAAATGTAATGTAATGTAAATGTAATGTAATGTAAATGTAATGTAAATGTAATGTAAATGTAAATGTAATGTAAATGTAATGTAAATGTAAATGTAAATGTAATGTAAATGTAATGTAAATGTAATGTAATGTAAATGTAATGTAAATGTTAAATGTAAATGTAATGTAAATGTAAATGTAAATGTAAATGTAAATGTAATGTAAATGTAATGTAAATGTTAAATGTAAATGTTAAATGTAAATGTAATGTAAATGTAATGTAAAGTAAATGTAATGTAAATGTAATGTAAATGTAATGTAAAGTAAATGTAATGTAAATGTAATGTAAATGTAATGTAATGTAAATGTAA
>NW_027036755.1:0-15653 GCF_034236695.1 Oncorhynchus nerka | reverse complement strand
ACACACGCACACATGCTTGAGCATTCACACACACATACACACACACACACACACACACACACACACACACACACACACACACACACACACACACACACACACACGCACGCACGCACACACATGCTTGAGCATTCACACACACACACACACACACGCACGCACACACACGCACACACATGCTTGAGCATTCACACACACACACACAAACACACACACACACACACGTCTGGGCTGTTTTACAATCAGCCAAAGAGACGGACCAGTTAAGAGCTGAAGAGGCCAGAGTGAAGGGAAGTTAATGTTTGTCTGGATATAAATCTACAAAGTAACGACGGACAATTGACTGACTGTTTCACAATCAAGTCCAGCGCCGAGTGTTTTAATGGCGCCCTCTCCTCTTACCTCCCCCGTGTCAGTTCAGACATTTATTTTGCTTCCCAAACGGCACTATATTCCCTACACAGTGCACTACTTCTGACCAGGGAAAAGTGTGTGCCCCGGTGAACAGTAGTGCCCTATAAAGGACATAGGGTGTCAATTAGAGCAGTCTAGAGGGTTAGCTAGGTGACTTAACCTTTAGGATACAGCCTTAGAGCAGTCTAGAGAGGGTTAGCTAGGTGACTTAACCTTTAGGATACAGCCTTAGAGCAGTCTAGAGAGGGTTAGCTAGGTGACTTAACCTTTAGGATACATCCTTAGAGCAGTCTAGAGGGTTAGCTAGGTGACTTAACCTTTAGGATACAGCCTTAGAGCAGTCTAGAGAGGGTTAGCTAGGTGACTTAACCTTTAGGATACAACCCTTAGAGCAGTCTAGAGAGGGTTAGCTAGGTGACTTAACCTTTAGGATACAGCAGTCTAGAGGGTTAGCTAGCAGTCAGCCTAGAGCAGTCTAGGTTAGCTAGGGTGACTTAACCTTTAGGATACAGCCTTAGAGCAGTCTAGAGGGTTAGCTAGGTGACTTAACCTTTAGGATACAGCCTTAGAGCAGTCTAGAGAGGGTTAGCTAGGTGACTTAACCTTTAGGATACGAAACCTAGAGCAGTCTAGAGGGTCAGCATTTAGACAGCAGTCTAGAGGGTTAGCTAGGTGACTTAACCTTTAGGATACAGCCTTAGAGCAGTCTAGAGGGTTAGCTAGGTGACTTAACCTTTAGGATACAGCCTTAGAGCAGTCTAGAGAGGGTTAGCTAGGTGACTTAACCTTTAGGATACAGCCTTAGAGCAGTCTAGAGGGTCAGCTAGGTGAATTAACCTTTAGTACGAAACCTTAGAGCAGTCTAGAGAGGGTTAGCTAGGTGACTTAACCTTTAGGATACAGCCTTAGAGCAGTCTAGAGGGTTAGCTAGGTGACTTAACCTTTAGGATACAGCCTTAGAGCAGTCTAGAGAGGGTTAGCTAGGTGACTTAACTTTGTGGCCTCAGGAAGATGGTTAATCCGTTTAACTCTAACCAAGATGACTACTGCAGTAATGAGAAGACACACGCAATGAGAGGAGGGGAGAGGGTAGAGGAGAGAAACCTTAGAGAGAGAGGAGAGGTGAGAGGAGCAGTCTAGAGAGGAGGAGACTTAACCTTTAGGAGAGGAGAGAGGAGGGAGAGGAGAGGAGAGGAGAGGAGAGGAGAGGAGAGGTAGAGGAGAGGGGTAGAGGTTAGAGGGAGAGGGCAGTCTAGAGGGGGAGGTAGGAGGAGAGGAGAGGGTAGCCTTAGGAGAGGGTAGAGGAGAGCCTTAGGAGAGGGTAGAGGAGAGGGAGAGGAGAGGTAGAGGAGAGGGTAGAGGAGAGAGGAGAGGGGCAGAGGAGAGGGGAGGGGTAGAGGAGAGGAGAGGGTAGAGGAGAGGGTAGAGGAGAGGAGAGGGTAGAGGAGAGGGTAGAGGAGAGGAGAGGGGGTAGAGGAGAGGGAGAGGGTAGAGGAGAGGGTAGAGGAGAGGAGAGGGTAGAGGATAGGGAGGGTAGGAGGAGAGGGTAGAGGGAGAGGAGAGGGTAGAGGAGGGGAGGGTGAGGGGGTAGAGGAGAGGAGAGGAGGATAGAGGAGAGGAGAGGGTAGAGGAGAGGAGAGGGTAGAGGAGGGTAGAGAGAGGAGAGGGTAGAGGAGAGGGTAGAGGAGAGGAGAGGGTAGAGGGAGAGGAGAGGAGAGGAGAGCAGAGGGTAGAGAGGAGAGGAGAGGGTAGAGGAGAGGAGAGGAAGAGGAGAGGAGAGGAGAGGAGAGGAGAGAGGAGAGGAGGGGTAGAGGAGAGGAGAGGAGAGGAGAGAGGAGAGGAGAGGGTAGAGGAGAGGAGAGGAGATGAGAGGAGAGGTAGAGGAGAGGAGAGGGTAGAGAGGAGAGGAGAGGAGGATAGAGAGGAGAGGGGAGGAGAGGGAGGAGAGGAGAGGAGAGGAGGAGAGGAGAGGAGAGGAGAGGAGAGGGAGAGGAGAGGAGAGGAGGAGAGGAGGGAGAGGGAGGAGATGAGAGGAGAGGGAGAGGAGAGGAGAGGAGAGGAGAGGAGAGGGAGAGGAGAGGGGAGAGGAGAGGAGGGTAGAGGAGAGGAGAGGAGAGGAGAGGGTAGAGGGAGGAGAGGAGGGTAGAGGAGAGGAGAGGGTAGAGGAGAGGAGGGGAGGAGGAGGAGGATAGAGGAGAGGAGAGGGTAGAGGAGAGGAGAGGAGAGGGAGGATAGAGGAGAGGAGAGGAGAGGGTAGAGGAGGAGAGGAGAGGAGAGGAGAGGGGGATAGAGGAGAGGAGAGGAGAGGAGAGGAGGGGGTAGAGGGAGAGGAGAGGAGAGGGTAGAGGAGAGGTGAGGAGGGATAGAGGAGAGAGAGGAGAGGAGAGGAGAGGAGGATAGAGGAGAGGGGTAGAGGAGAGGAGAGGAGAGGAGGAGAGGAGAGGAGAGAGGAGAGGAGAGGAGAGGAGAGGGAGAGGAGAGGGTAGAGGGAGAGGAGAGGGTGAGGAGAGGAGAGGAGAGGAGAGGAGGATAGAGGAGAGGAGAGGAGAGGAGAGGAGAGGAGAGGAGAGGAGAGGAGGAGAGGAGAGGGTAGAGGAAGAGCGACGGGGGAACGTGTCCATAAATACAGCAGCCTTTTAACACGTATCACATGGATCCTGGATTGCTGAGTGGGCTGACTGAGAAACCACACTAACCACACACTCCTCATCTCCAGTCCTCTCAATATCTCTCTCTCTATCTCTCGCTCCTCCTCTCCACTTCTCTCCACCTCTCTCTCCTCCTCTCCACTTCTCTTCTCTCCACCTCTCTCTCTCTTTCTCCTCTCTCTCTTTCTCCTCCTCTCCACCTCTCTCTCTCTCTCTCTCTCTCTCTCTCTCTCTCTCTCTCTCCACATCTCTCTCCTCCTCCTCTCCACTTCTCTCTCTCTCACCCTCCACCTCCTCTCCACTTCTCTCTCTCTCTCGTCCTCCACTCCAAGTACCTTCCTCCACTCCAATCAGCTCAAGATATATAAAAAATGATATCACCCAGCGATGCTGGAAATAAATGAGCATTATTTAGCTGTCTTTACTGTAATTCTAACGTTGTCCCCAGGTTCAATTACTACAGTATATAGAGCCTGGTAACAGACTACAGCATATAGAGCCTGGTAACAGACTACAGCATATAGAGCCTGGTATCAGACTACAGCATATAGAGCCTGGAAACAGACTATAGAGCCTGGTAACAGACTACAGCATATAGAGCCTGATAACATACTACAGCATATAGAGCCTGGTAACATACTACAGCATATAGAGCCTGGTAACAGACTACAGTATATAGAGCCTGGTAACAGACTATAGAGCCTGGTAACAGACTACAGCATATAGAGCCTGGTAACAGACTACAGCATATAGAGCCTGGTAACAGACTACAGTATATAGAGCCTGGTAACAGACTATAGAGCCTGGTAACAGACTACAGCATATAGAGCCTGGTAACATACTACAGCATATAGAGCCTGGTAACAGACTACAGCATATAGAGCCTGGTAACAGACTATAGAGCCTGGTAACAGACTACAGCATATAGAGCCTGGTAACAGACTACAGCATGTAGAGCCTGGTAACAGACTACAGCATATAGAGCCTGGTAACAGACTACAGCATATAGAGCCTGATAACATACTACAGCATATAGAGCCTGGTAACATACTACAGCATATAGAGCCTGGTAACAGACTACAGCATATAGAGCCTGGTAACAGACTATAGAGCCTGGTAACAGACTACAGCATATAGAGCCTGGTAGCAGACTACAGCATATAGAGCCTGGTAATAGACTACAGCATATAGAGCCTGGTAACAGACTATAGAGCCTGGTAACAGACTACAGCATATAGAGCCCGGTAACAGACTACAGCATATAGAGCCTGGTAACAGACTACAGCATATAGAGCCTGGTAACAGACTATAGAGCCTGGTAACAGACTACAGCATATAGAGCCTGGTAGCAGACTACAGCATATAGAGCCTGGTAATAGACTACAGCATATAGAGCCTGGTAGCAGACAACAGCATATAGAGCCTGGTAATAGACTACAGCATATAGAGCCTGGTAACAGACTACAGCATATAGAGCCTGGTAACAGACTACAGCATATAGAGCCTGGTAACAGACTACAGTATATAGAGCCTGGTAACAGACTATAGAGCCTGGTAACAGACTATAGAGCCTGGTAACAGACTATAGAGCCTGGTAACAGACTACAGCATATAGAGCCTGGTAACAGACTACAGCATGTAGAGCCTGGTAACAGACTATAGAGCCTGGTAACAGACTATAGAGCCTGGTAACAGACTACAGTATATAGAGCCTGGTAACAGACTACAGCATATAGAGCCTGGTAACATACTACAGCATATAGAGCCTGGTAACAGACTATAGAGCCTGGTAACAGACTACAGTATATAGAGCCTGGTAACAGACTACAGCATATAGAGCCTGGTAACAGACTACAGCATATAGAGCCTGGTAACAGACTATAGAGCCTGGTAACAGACTATAGAGCCTGGTAACAGACTATAGAGCCTGGTAACAGACTACAGCATATAGAGCCTGGTAACAGACTACAGCATGTAGAGCCTGGTAACAGACTACAGCATATAGAGCCTGGTAACAGACTACAGCATATAGAGCCTGGTAACAGACTATAGAGCCTGGTAACAGACTACAGCATATAGAGCCTGGTAATAGACTACAGCATATAGAGCCTGGTAACAGACTACAGCATGTATAGCCTGGTAACAGAATACAGTATATAGAGCCTGGTAACAGACTATAGAGCCTGGTAACAGACTACAGTATATAGAGCCTGGTAACAGACTACAGTATATAGAGCCTGGTAACAGACTACAGTATATAGAGCCTGGTAACAGACTATAGAGCCTGGTAACAGACTATAGAGCCTGGTAACAGACTACAGCATATAGAGCCTGGTAACAGACTACAGCATGTAGAGCCTGGTAACAGACTATAGAGCCTGGTAACAGACTATAGAGCCTGGTAACAGACTACAGTATATAGAGCCTGGTAACAGACTACAGCATATAGAGCCTGGTAACATACTACAGCATATAGAGCCTGGTAACAGACTATAGAGCCTGGTAACAGACTACAGTATATAGAGCCTGGTAACAGACTATAGAGCCTGGTAACAGACTACAGCATATAGAGCCTGGTAACAGACTACAGCATATAGAGCCTGGTAACAGACTACAGTATATAGAGCCTGGTAACAGACTATAGAGCCTGGTAACAGACTACAGCATATAGAGCCTGGTAACATACTACAGCATATAGAGCCTGGTAACAGACTACAGCATATAGAGCCTGGTAACAGACTATAGAGCCTGGTAACAGACTACAGCATATAGAGCCTGGTATCAGACTACAGCATATAGAGCCTGGAAACAGACTATAGAGCCTGGTAACAGACTACAGCATATAGAGCCTGATAACATACTACAGCATATAGAGCCTGGTAACATACTACAGCATATAGAGCCTGGTAACAGACTACAGTATATAGAGCCTGGTAACAGACTATAGAGCCTGGTAACAGACTACAGCAAATAGAGCCTGGTAACAGACTACAGCATATAGAGCCTGGTAACAGACTACAGTATATAGAGCCTGGTAACAGACTATAGAGCCTGGTAACAGACTACAGCATATAGAGCCTGGTAACATACTACAGCATATAGAGCCTGGTAACAGACTACAGCATATAGAGCCTGGTAACAGACTATAGAGCCTGGTAACAGACTACAGCATATAGAGCCTGGTAACAGACTACAGCATGTAGAGCCTGGTAACAGACTACAGCATATAGAGCCTGGTAACAGACTACAGCATATAGAGCCTGATAACATACTACAGCATATAGAGCCTGGTAACATACTACAGCATATAGAGCCTGGTAACAGACTACAGCATATAGAGCCTGGTAACAGACTATAGAGCCTGGTAACAGACTACAGCATATAGAGCCTGGTAGCAGACTACAGCATATAGAGCCTGGTAATAGACTACAGCATATAGAGCCTGGTAACAGACTATAGAGCCTGGTAACAGACTACAGCATATAGAGCCCGGTAACAGACTACAGCATATAGAGCCTGGTAACAGACTACAGCATATAGAGCCTGGTAACAGACTATAGAGCCTGGTAACAGACTACAGCATATAGAGCCTGGTAGCAGACTACAGCATATAGAGCCTGGTAATAGACTACAGCATATAGAGCCTGGTAGCAGACAACAGCATATAGAGCCTGGTAATAGACTACAGCATATAGAGCCTGGTAACAGACTACAGCATATAGAGCCTGGTAACAGACTACAGCATATAGAGCCTGGTAACAGACTACAGTATATAGAGCCTGGTAACAGACTATAGAGCCTGGTAACAGACTATAGAGCCTGGTAACAGACTATAGAGCCTGGTAACAGACTACAGCATATAGAGCCTGGTAACAGACTACAGCATGTAGAGCCTGGTAACAGACTATAGAGCCTGGTAACAGACTATAGAGCCTGGTAACAGACTACAGTATATAGAGCCTGGTAACAGACTACAGCATATAGAGCCTGGTAACATACTACAGCATATAGAGCCTGGTAACAGACTATAGAGCCTGGTAACAGACTACAGTATATAGAGCCTGGTAACAGACTACAGCATATAGAGCCTGGTAACAGACTACAGCATATAGAGCCTGGTAACAGACTATAGAGCCTGGTAACAGACTATAGAGCCTGGTAACAGACTATAGAGCCTGGTAACAGACTACAGCATATAGAGCCTGGTAACAGACTACAGCATGTAGAGCCTGGTAACAGACTACAGCATATAGAGCCTGGTAACAGACTACAGCATATAGAGCCTGGTAACAGACTATAGAGCCTGGTAACAGACTACAGCATATAGAGCCTGGTAATAGACTACAGCATATAGAGCCTGGTAACAGACTACAGCATGTATAGCCTGGTAACAGAATACAGTATATAGAGCCTGGTAACAGACTATAGAGCCTGGTAACAGACTACAGTATATAGAGCCTGGTAACAGACTACAGTATATAGAGCCTGGTAACAGACTACAGTATATAGAGCCTGGTAACAGACTATAGAGCCTGGTAACAGACTATAGAGCCTGGTAACAGACTACAGCATATAGAGCCTGGTAACAGACTACAGCATGTAGAGCCTGGTAACAGACTATAGAGCCTGGTAACAGACTATAGAGCCTGGTAACAGACTACAGTATATAGAGCCTGGTAACAGACTACAGCATATAGAGCCTGGTAACATACTACAGCATATAGAGCCTGGTAACAGACTATAGAGCCTGGTAACAGACTACAGTATATAGAGCCTGGTAACAGACTATAGAGCCTGGTAACAGACTACAGCATATAGAGCCTGGTAACAGACTACAGCATATAGAGCCTGGTAACAGACTACAGTATATAGAGCCTGGTAACAGACTATAGAGCCTGGTAACAGACTACAGCATATAGAGCCTGGTAACATACTACAGCATATAGAGCCTGGTAACAGACTACAGCATATAGAGCCTGGTAACAGACTATAGAGCCTGGTAACAGACTACAGCATATAGAGCCTGGTAACAGACTACAGCATGTAGAGCCTGGTAACAGACTACAGCATATAGAGCCTGGTAACAGACTACAGCATATAGAGCCTGATAACATACTACAGCATATAGAGCCTGGTAACATACTACAGCATATAGAGCCTGGTAACAGACTACAGCATATAGAGCCTGGTAACAGACTATAGAGCCTGGTAACAGACTACAGCATATAGAGCCTGGTAACAGACTACAGCATGTAGAGCCTGGTAACAGACTACAGCATATAGAGCCTGGTAACAGACTACAGCATATAGAGCCTGATAACATACTACAGCATATAGAGCCTGGTAACATACTACAGCATATAGAGCCTGGTAACAGACTACAGCATATAGAGCCTGGTAACAGACTATAGAGCCTGGTAACAGACTACAGCATATAGAGCCTGGTAGCAGACTACAGCATATAGAGCCTGGTAATAGACTACAGCATATAGAGCCTGGTAACAGACTATAGAGCCTGGTAACAGACTACAGCATATAGAGCCCGGTAACAGACTACAGCATATAGAGCCTGGTAACAGACTACAGCATATAGAGCCTGGTAACAGACTATAGAGCCTGGTAACAGACTACAGCATATAGAGCCTGGTAGCAGACTACAGCATATAGAGCCTGGTAATAGACTACAGCATATAGAGCCTGGTAGCAGACAACAGCATATAGAGCCTGGTAATAGACTACAGCATATAGAGCCTGGTAACAGACTACAGCATATAGAGCCTGGTAACAGACTACAGCATATAGAGCCTGGTAACAGACTACAGTATATAGAGCCTGGTAACAGACTATAGAGCCTGGTAACAGACTATAGAGCCTGGTAACAGACTATAGAGCCTGGTAACAGACTACAGCATATAGAGCCTGGTAACAGACTACAGCATGTAGAGCCTGGTAACAGACTATAGAGCCTGGTAACAGACTATAGAGCCTGGTAACAGACTACAGTATATAGAGCCTGGTAACAGACTACAGCATATAGAGCCTGGTAACATACTACAGCATATAGAGCCTGGTAACAGACTATAGAGCCTGGTAACAGACTACAGTATATAGAGCCTGGTAACAGACTACAGCATATAGAGCCTGGTAACAGACTACAGCATATAGAGCCTGGTAACAGACTATAGAGCCTGGTAACAGACTATAGAGCCTGGTAACAGACTATAGAGCCTGGTAACAGACTACAGCATATAGAGCCTGGTAACAGACTACAGCATGTAGAGCCTGGTAACAGACTACAGCATATAGAGCCTGGTAACAGACTACAGCATATAGAGCCTGGTAACAGACTATAGAGCCTGGTAACAGACTACAGCATATAGAGCCTGGTAATAGACTACAGCATATAGAGCCTGGTAACAGACTACAGCATGTATAGCCTGGTAACAGAATACAGTATATAGAGCCTGGTAACAGACTATAGAGCCTGGTAACAGACTACAGTATATAGAGCCTGGTAACAGACTACAGTATATAGAGCCTGGTAACAGACTACAGTATATAGAGCCTGGTAACAGACTATAGAGCCTGGTAACAGACTATAGAGCCTGGTAACAGACTACAGCATATAGAGCCTGGTAACAGACTACAGCATGTAGACTATAGCCTGGTAACAGACTATAGAGCCTGGTAACAGACTATATAGAGCCTGGTAACAGACTACAGTATATAGAGCCTGGTAACAGACTACAGCATATAGAGCCTGGTAACATACTACAGCATATAGAGCCAGCATATAGAGCCTGGTAACAGACTATAGAGCCTGGTAACAGACTACAGTATATAGAGCCTGGTAACAGACTATAGAGCCTGGTAACAGACTACAGCATATAGAGCCTGGTAACAGACTACAGCATATAGAGCCTGGTAACAGACTACAGTATATAGAGCCTGGTAACAGACTATAGAGCCTGGTAACAGACTACAGCATATAGAGCCTGGTAACATACTACAGCATACAGTAGAGCCTGGTAACAGACTACAGCATATAGAGCCTGGACTAACAGACTATAGAGCCTGGTAACAGACTACAGCATATAGAGCCTGGTAACAGACTACAGCATGTAGAGCCTGGTAACAGACTACAGCATATAGAGCCTGGTAACAGACTACAGCATATAGAGCCTGATAACATACTACAGCATATAGAGCCTGGTAACATACTACAGCATATAGAGCCTGGTAACAGACTACAGCATATAGAGCCTGGTAACAGACTATAGAGCCTGGTAACAGACTACAGCATATAGAGCCTGGTAGCAGACTACAGCATATAGAGCCTGGTAATAGACTACAGCATATAGAGCCTGGTAACAGACTACAGTAGAGCCTGGTAACAGACTACAGCATATAGAGCCTGGTAACAGACTACAGCATATAGAGCCTGGTAACAGACTACAGCATATAGAGCCTGGTAACAGACTATAGAGCCTGGTAACAGACTACAGCATATAGAGCCTGGTAGCAGACTACAGCATATAGAGCCTGGTAATAGACTACAGCATATAGAGCCTGGTAGCAGACAACAGCATATAGAGCCTGTATCAGTAATAGACTACAGCATATAGAGCCTGGTAACAGACTACAGCATATAGAGCCTGGTAACAGACTACAGCATATAGAGCCTGGTAACAGACTACAGTATAGAGCCTGGTAACAGACTATAGAGCCTGGTAACAGACTATAGAGCCTGGTAACAGACTATAGAGCCTGGTAACAGACTACAGCATATAGAGCCTGTAAGAGCAGACTACAGCATGTAGAGCCTGGTAACAGACTATAGAGCCTGGTAACAGACTATAGAGCCTGGTAACAGACTACAGTATATAGAGCCTGGTAACAGACTACAGCATATAGAGCCTGGTAACATACTACAGCATATAGAGCCTGGTAACAGACTATAGAGCCTGGTAACAGACTACAGTATATAGAGCCTGGTAACAGACTACAGCATATAGAGCCTGGTAACAGACTACAGCATATAGAGCCTGGTAACAGACTATAGAGCCTGGTAACAGACTATAGAGCCTGGTAACAGACTATAGAGCCTGGTAACAGACTACAGCATATAGAGCCTGGTAACAGACTACAGCATGTAGAGCCTGGTAACAGACTACAGCATATAGAGCCTGGTAACAGACTACAGCATATAGAGCCTGGTAACAGACTATAGAGCCTGGTAACAGACTACAGCATATAGAGCCTGGTAATAGACTACAGCATATAGAGCCTGGTAACAGACTACAGCATGTATAGCCTGGTAACAGAATACAGTATATAGAGCCTGGTAACAGACTATAGAGCCTGGTAACAGACTACAGTATATAGAGCCTGGTAACAGACTACAGTATATAGAGCCTGGTAACAGACTACAGTATATAGAGCCTGGTAACAGACTATAGAGCCTGGTAACAGACTATAGAGCCTGGTAACAGACTACAGCATATAGAGCCTGGTAACAGACTACAGCATGTAGAGCCTGGTAACAGACTATAGAGCCTGGTAACAGACTATAGAGCCTGGTAACAGACTACAGTATATAGAGCCTGGTAACAGACTACAGCATATAGAGCCTGGTAACATACTACAGCATATAGAGCCTGGTAACAGACTATAGAGCCTGGTAACAGACTACAGTATATAGAGCCTGGTAACAGACTATAGAGCCTGGTAACAGACTACAGTATATAGAGCCTGGTAACAGACTACAGCATATAGAGCCTGGTAACAGACTACAGTATATAGAGCCTGGTAACAGACTATAGAGCCTGGTAACAGACTACAGCATATAGAGCCTGGTAACATACTACAGCATATAGAGCCTGGTAACAGACTACAGCATATAGAGCCTGGTAACAGACTATAGAGCCTGGTAACAGACTACAGCATATAGAGCCTGGTAACAGACTACAGCATGTAGAGCCTGGTAACAGACTACAGCATATAGAGCCTGGTAACAGACTACAGCATATAGAGCCTGATAACATACTACAGCATATAGAGCCTGGTAACATACTACAGCATATAGAGCCTGGTAACAGACTACAGCATATAGAGCCTGGTAACAGACTATAGAGCCTGGTAACAGACTACAGCATATAGAGCCTGGTAGCAGACTACAGCATATAGAGCCTGGTAACAGACTATAGAGCCTGGTAACAGACTACAGCATATAGAGCCCGGTAACAGACTACAGCATATAGAGCCTGGTAACAGACTACAGCATATAGAGCCTGGTAACAGACTATAGAGCCTGGTAACAGACTACAGCATATAGAGCCTGGTAGCAGACAACAGCATATAGAGCCTGGTAATAGACTACAGCATATAGAGCCTGGTAACAGACTACAGCATATAGAGCCTGGTAACAGACTACAGCATATAGAGCCTGGTAACAGACTACAGTATATAGAGCCTGGTAACAGACTATAGAGCCTGGTAACAGAGCCTGGTAACAGACTATAGAGCCTGGTAACAGACTACAGCATATAGAGCCTGGTAACATACTACAGCATATAGAGCCTGGTAACAGACTACAGCATATAGAGCCTGGTAACAGACTATAGAGCCTGGTAACAGACTACAGCATATAGAGCCTGGTAACAGACTACAGCATGTAGAGCCTGGTAACAGACTATAGAGCCTGGTAACAGAATATAGAGCCTGGTAACAGACTACAGTATATAGAGCCTGGTAACAGACTACAGCATATAGAGCCTGGTAACATACTACAGCATATAGAGCCTGGTAACAGATTATAGAGCCTGGTAACAGACTACAGTATATAGAGCCTGGTAACAGACTACAGCATATAGAGCCTGGTAACAGACTACAGCATATAGAGCCTGGTAACAGACTATAGAGCCTGGTAACAGACTATAGAGCCTGGTAACAGACTATAGAGCCTGGTAACAGACTACAGCATATAGAGCCTGGTAACAGACTACAGCATGTAGAGCCTGGTAACAGACTACAGCATATAGAGCCTGGTAACAGACTACAGCATATAGAGCCTGGTAACAGACTATAGAGCCTGGTAACAGACTACAGCATATAGAGCCTGGTAATAGACTACAGCATATAGAGCCTGGTAACAGACTACAGCATGTATAGCCTGGTAACAGAATACAGTATATAGAGCCTGGTAACAGACTATAGAGCCTGGTAACAGACTACAGTATATAGAGCCTGGTAACAGACTACAGTATATAGAGCCTGGTAACAGACTACAGTATATAGAGCCTGGTAACAGACTATAGAGCCTGGTAACAGACTATAGAGCCTGGTAACAGACTACAGCATATAGAGCCTGGTAACAGACTACAGCATGTAGAGCCTGGTAACAGACTATAGAGCCTGGTAACAGACTATAGAGCCTGGTAACAGACTACAGTATATAGAGCCTGGTAACAGACTACAGCATATAGAGCCTGGTAACATACTACAGCATATAGAGCCTGGTAACAGACTATAGAGCCTGGTAACAGACTACAGTATATAGAGCCTGGTAACAGACTACAGCATATAGAGCCTGGTAACAGACTATAGAGCCTGGTAACAGACTATAGAGCCTGGTAACAGACTATAGAGCCTGGTAACAGACTACAGCATATAGAGCCTGGTAACAGACTACAGCATGTAGAGCCTGGTAACAGACTACAGCATATAGAGCCTGGTAACAGACTACAGCATATAGAGCCTGGTAACAGACTATAGAGCCTGGTAACAGACTACAGCATATAGAGCCTGGTAATAGACTACAGCATATAGAGCCTGGTAACAGACTACAGCATGTATAGCCTGGTAACAGAATACAGTATATAGAGCCTGGTAACAGACTATAGAGCCTGGTAACAGACTACAGTATATAGAGCCTGGTAACAGACTACAGTATATAGAGCCTGGTAACAGACTACAGTATATAGAGCCTGGTAACAGACTACAGCATATAGAGCCTGGTAACAGACTACAGCATATAGAGCCTGGTAACAGACTACAGCATATAGAGCCTGGTAACAGACTACAGTATATAGAGCCTGGTAACAGACTATAGAGCCTAACAGACACAGTATATAGAGCCTGGTAACAGACTACAGCATATAGAGCCTGGTAACAGACTACAGCATATAGAGCCTGGTAACAGACTATAGAGCCTGGTAACAGACTACAGCATATAGAGCCTGGTAGCAGACTACAGCATATAGAGCCTGGTAATAGACTACAGCATATAGAGCCTGGTAACAGACTATAGAGCCTGGTAACAGACTACAGCATATAGAGCCCGGTAACAGACTACAGCATATAGAGCCTGGTAACAGACTACAGCATATAGAGCCTGGTAACAGACTATAGAGCCTGGTAACAGACTACAGCATATAGAGCCTGGTAGCAGACAACAGCATATAGAGCCTGGTAATAGACTACAGCATATAGAGCCTGGTAACAGACTACAGCATATAGAGCCTGGTAACAGACTACAGCATATAGAGCCTGGTAACAGACTACAGTATATAGAGCCTGGTAACAGACTATAGAGCCTGGTAACAGACTATAGAGCCTGGTAACAGACTATAGAGCCTGGTAACAGACTACAGCATATAGAGCCTGGTAACATACTACAGCATATAGAGCCTGGTAACAGACTACAGCATATAGAGCCTGGTAACAGACTATAGAGCCTGGTAACAGACTACAGCATATAGAGCCTGGTAACAGACTACAGCATGTAGAGCCTGGTAACAGACTATAGAGCCTGGTAACAGACTATAGAGCCTGGTAACAGACTACAGTATATAGAGCCTGGTAACAGACTACAGCATATAGAGCCTGGTAACATACTACAGCATATAGAGCCTGGTAACAGATTATAGAGCCTGGTAACAGACTACAGTATATAGAGCCTGGTAACAGACTACAGCATATAGAGCCTGGTAACAGACTACAGCATATAGAGCCTGGTAACAGACTATAGAGCCTGGTAACATACTACAGCATATAGAGCCTGGTAACAGACTACACCATATAGAGCCTGGTAACAGACTACAGCATATAGAGCCTGGTAACAGACTACAGCATATAGAGCCTGGTAACAGACTACAGCATATAGAGCCTGGTAACAGACTACAGCATATAGAGCCTGGTAACAGACTACAGCATATAGAGCCTGGTAACAGACTACACCATATAGAGCCTGGTAACAGACTACAGCATATAGAGCCTGGTAACAGACTACAGCATATAGAGCCTGGTAACAGACTACAGCATGTAGAGCCTGGTAACAGACTACAGCATATAGAGCCTGGTAACAGACTACAGCATATAGAGCCTGGTAACAGACTACAGCATATAGAGCCTGGTAACAGACTACAGCATATAGAGCCTGGTAACAGACTACAGTATATAGAGCCTGGTAACAGACTACAGTTTATGGATTCTGGTAGAGTTAAGAAAATATTTATAAAATAAACTAAAGTAATTATTTTTTATAAAAAGGAACACCATAAATGGCCAGGTCGCAGTTGCAAATGAGGACTT
>NW_027036754.1:0-15651 GCF_034236695.1 Oncorhynchus nerka | reverse complement strand
AGGGAGTGGAGAACAAGATGGAGCGAGCAAGGGGAGAAAGACAGGGAGAGACAAGGAGGGAGGTATGGAGAACAAGACGGAGCGAGCAAGGGGGGAGAGAGAGGAGGAGGAGAGAGAGGGAGAGAGACAAGGAGGAGGTGAGGAACAAGACGAGAAAGAGGGAGAGAGAGGGAGAGAGAGAGAGAGAGGAGAGAGACAAGGAGGGAGGTAGGGAGAACAAGACAGAGCGAGCAAGAGGGAGAGAGAGGGAGAGAGACAAGGAGGGAGGTAGGAGAACAAGACGGAGAGAGCAAGAGGGAGAGAGACAGAGAGAGAGACAGACGGAGAGCAGAGAGAGAGAGAGAGACAAGGAGGAGAGAGAGGGACAGAGACAAGGAGGGGAGGTATGGAGAACAAGACGGAGCGAGACAGAGAGGGAGAGAGGGAGAGAGAGAGGGAGGGAGACAGAGAGAGACAGAGAGAGAGAGAGACCCAGAGAGACAGAGAGGGAGAGGGAGAGAGAGAGACATGAGGAGGATGGCAGAACAAGACGGAGCGAGCAAGAGGGAGAGAGAGGGAGAGAGACGAGAGAGGGAGAGGGAGAACAAGACGGAGCGAGCAAGAGGGTAGAGAGAGGGAGAGAGACAAGGAGAGAGAGAGACAGAGAGAGAGAGAGAGAGAGGGAGAGAGCAGAGAGATGCACGGAGCAGAGCAAGGGAGAGAGAGAGGAGAGAGACAAGAGGGAGGTATGGAGAGACAAGACGGAGACGAGCAAGAGAGAGAGAGAGAGGGAGAGAGACAAGGAGGAGAGGTATGAGAGACAAGATGGAGCGAGCAGAGGAGGAGAGAGAGAGAGAGAGAGACAAGGAGAGAGGTATGGGAGAGACAGAGACGGAGCGAGAGAGAGAGGGAGAGAGACAGAGAGAGACAGAGAGAGAGGAGCGAGACAGAGAGAGAGAGGGAGAGAGACAAGGAGAGAGAGTATGGAGAACAGAGACGGAGCGAGCAAGAGGGAGAGAGAGAGACGAGAGAGACAGGAGAGAGAGGGAGAACAGACGGAGCGAGAGGGGAGAGAGAGACAAGAGAGGGAGGTATGGAGACAAGACGGAGCCAGCAGAGAGAGAGAGAGAGAGAGAGAGACAAGAGAGGGAGATATGAGAGAACAAGACGCAGAGCGAGCAAGAGGAGAGAGAGAGAGAGAGGAGAGACAAGGAGGGAGTATGGAGAACAGAGACAGAGCAGCATGAGAGAGAGAGAGAGAGAGAGACAAGGAGGGAGGTATGGAGAACAAGACGGAGCGACAAGAGGGAGAGAGAGGGAGAGAGAGAGAGAGAGAGAGACAAGGAGGGAGGTATGGAGAACAGAGAGTTGAGATGAGACGAGAGAGAGAGAGGGAGAGAGACAAGGAGGGAGGCATGGAGAACAAGACTGAGCGAACAAGGGGAGAGAGAGAGAGAGAGACAAGGAGGGAGGCATGGAGAACAAGACGGAGCGAGCAAGGGGAGAGAGAGGGAGAGAGACAAGGAGGGAGGTATGGAGAACAAGACGGAGCGAGCAAGGGGAGAGAGAGGGAGAGAGACAAGGAGGAGGTATGAGAACAAGACGGAGTTTGAGCAAGGGAGAGAGAGAGGGAGAGAGACAAGGAGGGAGGTATGGAGAACAAGACGGAGCTGAGCAGAGGGAGAGAGAGAGAGAGAGAGAGAGAGAGAGACAAGGAGGGAGGTATGGAGAACAAGACGGAGTGAGCAAGGGAGAGAGAGAGAGAGACAAGGAGGGAGGTATGGGAGAACAAGACGGAGCGAGCAAGGGAGAGAGAGAGAGAGAGAGAGACAAGGAGGGAGGTATGGAGAACAAGACTGAGCGAGCAAGGGAGAGAGAGAGAGAGACAAGGAGGGAGGTATGAGAGCAAGACGGAGCGACAAGGGTGAGAGAGAGGAGAGAGACAAGGAGGGAGGTATGGAGAACAAGACGGAGCGAGCAAGGGGAGAGAGAGGAGAGAGACAAGGAGGGAGGTATGGGAGAACAAGACGGAGCGAGCAAGGCGAGAGAGAGAGAGACAGGAGGAGGGAGGTATGGAGAACAAGACGGAGCGAGCAAGGGGAGAGAGAGGGAGAGAGACAAGGAGGGAGGTATGGAGAACAAGACGGAGCGAGCAAGGGGGAGAGAGAGGGAGAGAGACAAGGAGGGAGGTATGAGAGAACAAGACGGAGCGAGGCAAGGGGGAGAGAGAGAGAGAGAGACAGAGGAGGGAGGTATGGAGAGACAAGACGGAGCGAGCAAGGGGGAGAGAGAGGAGAGAGAGACAAGGAGGGAGGTATGGAGAACAAGACGGAGCGAGGCAAGGGGGAGAGGGAGAGAGACAAGGAGGGAGGTATGGAGAACAAGACGGAGAAGGCAAGAGGGAGAGACAAGGAGGCACGGAGAGAGAGACGAGAGACAAGGAGGGAGGCATGGAGAACAAGACGAGCGAGCAAGGGGAGAGAGAGGGAGAGAGACAAGGAGGGAGGTATGGAGAACAAGACGGAGTGAGCAAGGGGAGAGGAGAGAGGGAGAGAGACAAGGAGGAGGGGGAGGGCAAGGAGGAGGTATGGAGAACAAGACGGAGCAAGCAAGGGGGAGAGAGAGGGAGAGAGACAAGGAGGGAGGTATGGAGAACAAGACGGAGCGAGCGAGAGGAGAGAGAGAGCGAGGGAGAGCAGAGAGAGGGAGAGAGAGGGAGAGAGACAAGGAGAGAGAGGAGGAGAGACACAGGAGAGACGGAGAGCAAGACGGACAGCAAGGGGAGAGAGAGAGAGAGACAGGAGGGAGGTATGGGAGAGCAAGACAGAGCGAGCAAGGGGGAGAGAGAGGGAGAGAGACAAGGAGGAGGTATGGAGAACAAGATGGAGCGAGCAAGGGGAGAGAGAGGGAGAGAGACAAGGGAGGGAGGTATGGAGAGACAAGACGAGAGCGAGCAAGAGGGAGAGAGAGGGAGAGAGAGACGAGGAGGGAGGTAGGAGAACAAGACGGAGCGAGCAAGAGGGAGAGAGAGAGAGAGAGAGAGAGAGAGAGCAAGGAGGGAGGTATGGAGAACAAGACGGAGCGAGCAGAGAGAGAAGAGAGGGAGATGGAGAACGAGACGGAGACAGAGAGAGAGAGAGAGAGAGAGACAAGGAGGGAGGCATGAGAACAAGACGGAGCGAGCAAGGGAGAGAGAGAGAGGAGAGAGACAAGGAGAGAGGTATGGAGAACAAGACGGAGCGAACAAGGGGGAGAGAGAGGGAGAGAGAGACAGAGAGGAGAGTATGGAGAACAAGACGGAGCGAGCAAGGGAGAGAGAGAGAGAGAGGGAGACAAGGAGGGAGGTATGGAGAACAAGACGGAGCGAGCAAGAGGGAGAGAGAGGAGAGAGAGAGAGACAAGGAGGGAGGTATGGAGAACAAGACGGAGCGAGCAAGGAGGAGAGAGAGGGAGAGAGACAAGGAGGGAGGTATGGAGAGACAAGACGGAGCGAACAAGGGGGAGAGAGAGGGAGAGAGACAAGGAGGGAGGTATGGAGAGACAAGACGGAGAGAAGGGAGAGAGAGGGAGAGAGACTAGGAGGGAGGTATGGAGAACAAGACGGAGCGAGCAAGAGAGAGAGAGAGAGAGAGAGACAAGGAGGGAGAGTATGGAGAACAAGACGGAGCGAGCAAGAGAGGAGAGAGAGGGAGAGAGACAAGGAGGGAGGTATGGAGAACAAGACGGAGCGAGCAAGGGGAGAGAGAGAGAGAGAGACAAGGAGGGAGGTATGGAGAACAGAGACGAGAGCAGAGACAAGGAGAGAGAGAGAGAGAGACAAGGAGGGAGGTATGGAGAGACAAGACGGAGCGAGCAAGGGAGAGAGAGGGAGAGAGACAAGGAGGGAGGTATGGAGAACAAGACGGAGCGAGCAAGGGGGAGAGAGAGGAGAGAGAGACAAGGAGGGAGGTATGGAGAACAAGACGGAGCGAGCAAGGGGAGAGGGAGAGAGACAAGGAGGAGGTATGGAGAACAAGACGGAGCGAGCAAGGGGAGAGAGGGAGAGAGAGACAAGGAGGGAGGTATGGAGAACAAGACGAGAGCAAGGGGAGAGAGAGGGAGAGAGAGACAAGGAGGAGGGAGTGGAGAACAAGACGAGAGAGCAGGGAGAGAGAGAGACAAGGAGGGAGGTATGGAGAACAAGACAGAGCGAGCAAGGGGGAGAGAGAGAGAGAGAGAGAGACAAGGAGGGAGGTGTGGAGAACAAGACGGAGCGAGCAAGGAAGGAGAGAGAGAGGAGAGAGAGACAAGGAGGGAGGTATGGAGAACAAGACGGAGCGAGCAAGGGGAGAGAGAGAGGGAGAGAGACAAGGAGGGAGAGTAGTGGAGAACAAGACGAGAGCGAGCAAGGGGAGAGAGAGAGAGAGAGAGACAAGGAGGGAGGTATGGAGAACAAGACGGAGCGAGCAAGGGGGAGAGAGAGAGGAGAGAGACAAGGAGAGGGAGGTATGGAGAACAAGACGGAGCGAACAAGGGGAGAGAGAGGGAGAGAGACAAGGAGGGAGGTATGGAGAACAAGACGGAGCGAGCAAGGGGGAGAGAGAGGGAGAGAGGACAGGAGGGAGGTATGGAGAACAAGACGGAGCGAGCAAGAGGGAGAGAGAGGGAGAGAGAGGGAGAGAGAGAGAGACAAGGAGGGAGGTATGGAGAACAAGACGGAGCGAGCAAGGGGGAGAGAGAGACAAGGAGGGAGGTATGGAGAACAAGACGGAGCCAGCAAGGGGGAGAGAGAGGGAGAGAGAGACAAGGAGGGAGGTATGGAGAACAAGACGGAGCGAGCAAGGGGAGAGAGAGGGAGAGAGACAAGGAGGGAGGTATGGAGAGCAAGACAGAGCGAGCAAGGGGGAGAGAGAGGGAGAGAGAGACAAGGAGGGAGGTATGGAGAACAAGACGGAGCGAGCAAGAGGGAGAGAGAGGGAGAGAGACAAGGAGGAGGTATGGAGAACAAGACGGAGCGAGCAAGGGGGAGAGAGAGGGAGAGAGGAGACAAGGAGGGAGGTATGGAGAAACAAGACGGAGCGAGCAAAGGGAGAGAGGAGAGAGGGAGAGAGACAAGGAGGGAGGTATGGAGAACAAGACGGAGCGAGCAAGGGGGAGAGAGAGGGAGAGAGACAAGGAGGGAGGTATGGAGAACAAGACGGAGCGAGCAAGGGGGAGAGAGGGAGAGAGACAAGGAGGGAGGTATGGAGAACAAGACGGAGCGACAAGGGGAGAGAGAGGGAGAGAGACAAGGAGGGAGGTATGGAGAACAAGACGGAGCGAGCAAGGGGGAGAGAGAGAGGAGAGAGACAAGGAGGAGGTATGGAGAACAAGACGGAGCGAGCAAGGGGAGAGAGGGAGAGAGACGAGGAGGAGACAGAGGGCAGGCAAGAGGGTATGGAGAACAGAGACGGAGCGAGCAAGGAGGGAGAGAGAGGGAGAGAGACAAGGAGGGAGGTATGGAGAACAAGACGGAGCGAGCAAGGGGGAGAGAGAGGGAGAGAGACGAGGGAGGTATGGAGAGCAGACGGAGCGAGCAAGGAGAGAGAGGAGAGAGACAAGGAGGAGGTATGGAGAACAAGACGGAGCGAGCAAGGGGGAGAGAGAGGGAGAGAGACAAGGAGGGAGGTATGGAGAACAAGACGGAGCTGAGCAAGGGGGAGAGAGAGGGAGAGAGACAAGGAGGGAGGTATGGAGAACAAGACGGAAGCGAGCAAGGGGGAGAGAGGGAGAGAGACAAGGAGGGAGGTATGGAGAGACAAGACGGAGCGAGCAAGGGGAGAGAGAGGGAGAGAGACAAGGAGGGAGGTATGGAGAACAAGACGGAGCGAGCAAGGGGGAGAGAGAGGGAGAGAGACAAGGAGGGAGGTATGGAGAACAAGACGGAGCGAGCAAGGGGGAGAGAGAGGGAGAGAGACAAGGAGGGAGGTATGGAGAACAAGACGGAGCGAGCAAGGGGAGAGAGAGGAGAGAGACAAGGAGGGAGGTATGGAGAACAAGACGGAGCGAAGCAAGAGGGAGAGAGAGGGAGAGAGACAAGGAGGGAGGTATGGAGAACAAGACGGAGCGAGCAAGGGGAGAGAGAGGGAGAGAGACAAGGAGGGAGGTATGGAGAACAAGACGGAGCGAGCAAGGGGGAGAGAGGGAGGAGAGAGAGACAAGGAGGGAGGTATGGAGAACAAGACGGAGCGAGCAAGGGGGAGAGAGAGAGAGAGACAAGGAGGGAGGTATGGAGAACAAGACGGAGCGAGCAAGGGGAGAGAGGAGAGAGACAAGGAGGGAGGTATGGAGAACAAGACGGAGCGAGCAAGAGGGAGAGAGAGGGAGAGAGGAGACAAGGAGGGAGGTATGGAGAACAAGACGGAAGCGGAGCGAGAGGAGGAGAGGGAGAGGAGAGAGACAAGGAGGGAGGTATGGAGAACAAGACGGAGCGAGCAAGGGGGAGAGAGGGAGAGAGACAAGGAGGAGGTATGGAGAACAGACGAGCAGCAAGGAGGAGAGAGGGAGAGAGACAGGAGGAGGTATGGAGAACAAGACGGAGCGAGCAAGGGGGAGAGAGGGAGAGACAAGGAGGGAGGTATGGAGAACAAGACGGAGCGAGCAAGGAGGAGAGAGAGGGAGAGAGACAAGGAGGGAGGTATGGAGAACAAGACGGAGCGAGCAAGGGGGAGAGAGAGGGAGAGAGACAAGGAGGGAGGTATGGAGAACAAGACGGAGCGAGCAAGGGGGAGAGAGGGAGAGAGACAAGGAGGGAGGTATGGAGAACAAGACAGAGCGAGCAAGGGGAGAGACAAGGAGGGAGGTATGGAGAACAAGACGGAGCCAGCAAGGGGAGAGAGAGAGAGAGACAAGGAGGAGGTATGAAGTGGAGGAGGAGCAAGGGCGAGGGAGAGAGACAAGGAGGAGAGAGAGACAGGAGAGACAAGGGGAGAGAGAGAGAGAGACAAGGAGGGAGGTGTGAAGCAAGGGGGAGAAGGAGAGAGGAGGAGAGAGACAAGGAGGAGGTATGGAGAACAAGACGGAGCGAGAGCAAGGGGAGAGAGAGGGAGAGAGACAAGGAGGGCGGTATGAGAGAACAAGACGGAGCGAACAAGGGGGAGAGAGAGAGGAGAGAGACAAGGGAGAAGAGGGAGAGAGACAGGAGGAGGTATGGAGAACAAGACGGAGAGAGCAAGAGGAGGTATGGAGAACAAGACGGAGCGAGACAAGGAGGAGAGAGAGGAGAGAGACAAGGAGGGAGGTATGGAGAACAAGACGGAGCGAGCAAGAGGGAAGAGAGGGAGAGAGACAAGGAGGGACGAGGAGAACAAGACGGAGCGAGCAAGAGGGAGAGAGAGGGAGAGAGACAAGGAGGAGCAAGGGGAGAGAGACAAGGAGGAGGTATGGAGAACAAAGGCAGGCCGAGCAGGGAGAGAGAGGGAGAGAGACAGAGAGGAGGTATGGAGAACAAGACGGAGCAGAGCAAAAGGGAGGAGGAGAGAGGAGAGAGAGACAAGGAGGGAGGCCATGGAGAACAAGATGGAGGCGAGCAAGGGGAAAGAGAGACAAGGAGGGAGGTATGGAGAACAAGGAGGAGCAAGGCGGAGAGAGAGACAAGGAGGGAGGTAGGGAGAGAGACAGGGGAGAGAGAGGGAGAGAGACAAGGAGGAGGTATGGAGAACAAGACGGAGCGAGCAAGGGAGAGAGAGGGAGAGAGACAAGGAGGGAGGTATGGAGAACAAGACGGAGCGAGCAAGGGGGAGAGAGGGAGAGAGACAAGGAGGGAGGTATGGAGAACAAGACGGAGCGAGCAAGGGGGAGAGAGAGGGAGAGAGACAAGGAGGGAGGTATGGAGAACAAGACGGAGCGAGCAAGGGGAGAGAGAGGGAGAGAGACAAGGAGGGAGGTATGGAGAACAAGACGGAGCGAGCAAGAGAGAGAGAGAGGGAGAGAGACAAGGAGGGAGAGAGAGGGAGAGAGACAAGGAGGGAGGTATGGAGAACAAGACGGAGCGAGCAAGGAGAGAGAGGGAGAGAGACAAGGAGGGAGGTATGGAGAACAAGACGGAGCGAGCAAGGGGAGAGAGAGAGGAGAGAGAGACAAGGAGGGAGGTATGGAGAACAAGACGGAGCGAGCAAGGGGAGAGAGAGGGAGAGAGACAAGGAGGGAGGTATGGAGAACAAGACGGAGCGAGCAAGGGGAGAGAGAGGGAGAGAGACAGGAGGGAGGTATGGAGAACAAGACGGAGAGCGAGCAAGGGGAGAGGGAGAGGACAGGAGGGAGGTATGGAGAGACAAGACGGAGCGAGCAGGGGAGAGGGAGAGAGACGGGAGGGAGCGCAGAACAAGACGGAGCGAGCAGGGGGAGAGAGAGGAGAGAGACAAGGAGGTATGGAGAACAAGACGGGCAGCAAAGAGGGAAAGAAGAGGAGAGAGACAGGGGAGAGAAGATGGAGAGACAAGGGAGGGAGAGGAGGAGGTTATGGAGGAGCAAGACGGAGCGAGCAAGGGGGAGAGGGAGAGAGACAAGGAGGGAGGTATGGAGAACAAGACGGGTGAGCAAGGGGAGAGGGAGAGAGAGACAAGGAGGGGAGGTATGGAGAACAAGATCTTATTTGCAAGGGGAGAAGAGGAGAGAGAGGAGGTATGGAGAACAAGGGAGAGCAGAGAGAGGAGAGACAAGGAGGGAGGTATGGAGAAATCAAGACGGAGCGAGCAAGGGCGAGAGGAGAGAGAGAGGAGGGAGGTAGGAGAACAAGACAGAAGAGAGAGAGACAAGGAGGAGGTGTGGAGAACAAGACGGAGCGAGCAAGAGGGAGAGACAGGGAGAGAGGGAGAGAGAGAAGGAGGAGGTATGGAGAACAAAGAACACGGAGCGAACAAGGGAGAGAGAGAGGAGAGAGACAAGGGAGGAGGTATGGAGAACAAGACGGAGCGAACAAGGGGAGAGAGAGGGAGAGAGACAAGGAGGGAGGTATGGAGAACAAGACGGAGCGAGCAAGGGGAGAGAGAGGGAGAGAGACAGGAGGGAGGTATGGAGAATCAAGACGGAGCGAACAAGGGGGAGAGAGAGGAGAGAGACAGGAGGGAGGAATGGAGAACAAGACGGAGCGAGCAAGGGGAGAGAGAGGGAGAGAGACAAGGAGGGAGGTATGGAGAACAAGACGGAGCTAAAGGGAGAGAGAGGGAGAGAGACAAGGAGGGAGGTATGGAGAACAAGACGGAGGAGCAAGGGGAGAGAGAGGGGAGAGAGACAAGGAGGGAGGTATGGAGAACAAGACTGGAGCGAGCAAGGGGAGAGAGGGAGAGAGAGACAAGGAGGGAGGTATGGAGAACAAGACGGAGCCAGCAAGGGGAGAGAGAGGAGAGAGACAAGGAGGGGAGGTATGGAGAACAAGACGGAGCGAGCAAGGGGGAGAGAGAGGGAGAGAGACAAGGAGGGAGTATGGAGAACAAGACAGAGCGAGCAAGAGAGAGAGGAGAGAGAGACAAGGAGGGAGGTATGGAGAACAAGACGGAGCGAAGCAAGGGGAGAGAGAGGGAGAGAGACAGGAGGGAATGGAGAACAAGACGGAGCGAGCAAGAGGGAAGAGAGGGAGAGAGGGAGGGAGAGGAGAACAAGACAGGAGCGAGAAGGTGTAGAGAGGAGAGAGCAAGAGGAGGTAGGAGAACAAGACGAGCAAAGGGGAGAGAGGGAGAGAGACAAAGGAGGAGGTATGGAGAACAAGACGGGCAGGAGCAAGGGGAGAGAGGAGAGAGAGACAAGGAGGAGGTATGGAGAACAAGACTATTTTAAACAGAGAGAGAGACAAGGAGGGAGGTATGGAGAACAAGACGGAAGCGAGCAAGGGGGAGAGGGAGGGAGAGAGACAAGGAGGGAGGTATGGAGAACAAGACGGAGCGAGCAAGGGGAGAGGGAGGGAGAGAGACAAGGAGGGAGGTATGGAGAACAAGACAGAGCGAGCAAGGGGAGAGAGGAGAGGGCAAGGAGGGAGGTATGGAGAACAAGACGGGCTTGTTAAGGGGAGAGAGGAGACAGGAGGGAGAGCCTTGAGAGAGACAAGGAGGAGCAAAGGAGAACACTTATTTCTGGAGAGGAGAGAGAGAGACAGGAGAGGTATGGAGAACAGACCTTAGCGAGCAAGGGGAAGAGAGAGACAAGGAGGGAGGATATGGAAGACAAGACGGGCAGCAAGGGGAGAGAGAGGGAGAGAGACAAGGAGGGAGGTATGGAGAACAAGACAGAGAGCGAGCAAGGGGGAGAGAGGGAGAGAGGACAGGAGGGAGGTATGGAGAACAAGACGGAAGGCAAGAGGGAGAGAGACAAGGAGGGAGATGGAGACAAGGAGGGAGGCATGGAGAACAAGACGGAGAGACAAGGGGGAGAGAGAGGAGAGAGACAAGGAGGAGGCATGGAGAACAAACGGAGACGAGAAGAGGAGAGAGGGAAGGGAGACAAGAGAGGGGAGAGAGAGGGAGAGAGACAAGGAGGAGGTATGGAGAACAAGACGGAGCGAGCAAGGGGGAGAGAGAGGAGAGAGACAAGGAGTGGAGGTATGGAGCTCAAGACGGAGCGAGCAAGGAAGAGGGAGAGAGACAAAGGAGGGAGGGTATGGAGAAATCAAGAGGAGAAGGGGGAGAGAGGAGGAGAGAGACAATATGGAGAGGAGAACAAGACGGAGCTAGCAAGGGGAGAGAGAGGGAGAGAGACAAGGAGGGAGGTATGGAGAACAAGACAGGAGCGAGCAAGGGGGAGAGAGGGAGAGAGACAAGGAGGGAGGTATGGAGAACAAGACAGAGAGACAAGGGGGAGACAGAGAGAGAGACAGGAGAGGAGACAGAAGAGAGAGAGAGACAAGGAGGAGAGAGAGAGACAGAGAGAAGAGAGGGAGAGGAGAAATCAGAGACAGAGAGAGACAGAGAGAGAGAGAGGAGAGAGACAGGAGAGAGACAGAGAGAGACAGAGGAGAGAGGATGGAGAGACAAGAGAGGGAGAGAGAGAGACAGAGAGAGAGAGGGAGAGAGAGAGACAGACAGAGGAGGGAGATGGAGAGACAAGACAGAGCGAGCAAGGGGAGAGAGAGAGAGAGACAAGGAGGAGAGGAGAGACAGAGGAGAGAGAGAGGGGAGAGAGAGACAGGAGAGAGACAAGGAGGGAGAGAGAGAAGAAGACAGAGAGAGAAGGGGGACAGAGAGAGAGAGAGAGACAGGAGGAGGTATGGAGAACAAGAGAGAGAGCGAGCAAGGGAGAGAGAGAGAGGGAGAGAGACAGGAGGGAGGTATGGAGAACAAGACGAGAGCAGACAGAGAGGAGAGAGAGAGGAGAGAGAGAGGGAGACAGAGAGAGCGAGCAGGGGGAGAGAGAGAGAGAGAGACAAGGAGGAGGGAGACAAGAGAGAGAGAGCAAGGGAGAGAGAGACAGAGAGAGAGACAGAGGAGGGAGGTATGAGGGACAAGAGAGAGGAGAGAAGGGGGAGAGAGAGAGAGAGACAGAGAGAGGAGGTATGGAGACAAGAGAGAGAGGGAGAAGGGGGAGAGAGAGGGAGACAAGGAGGAGGATGAGAACAAGACAGAGAGAAGACAGAGAGAGACAGAGAGAGACAAGGAGGAGGTATGGAGAGACAAGACAGAGAGAGAAGGGAGACAGAGAGAGAGAGGGAGAGACAAGGAGGAGGTATGGAGAACAAGACGGAGCGAGCAAGGGGAGAGAGGGAGGAGAGAGACAAGGAGGAGGTATGGAGAACAAGACTTGAGCCTAGAAGGGGAGAGAGAGGGAGAGAGACAAGGAGGGAGGTATGGAGAGACAAGACAGAGAGAGAGAGACAAGGAGGGAGAGGGAGAGAGACAAGGAGGAGGTATGGAGAACAAGACGGAGCAGAGAGGGAGACAGAGAGACAAGGGGAGGTATGGAGAACAAGGCGGGAGCGCAGCAAGGGGAGAGAGAGGGAGAGAGACAAGGAGGAGGTATGGAGAACAGAGACGGAGCGAAAGGCAAGGGGAGAGAGAGGAGAGAGACAAGGAGGGAGGTATGGAGAACAAGACGGGAGCGAGCAAGGGAGAGAGAGAGAGAGACAAGGAGGGAGGTGTGGAGAACAAGACGGAGCGAGCAAGAGGAAGAGAGGGAGAGAGAGGGAGAGAGAGACGAGACAGGAGAGTATGAGAGACAAGGCCCAGGCTGGAGAACAAGGGAGCGAGCAGGGAGAGAGACAGGAGGAGACAAGGAGGGAGGTAAGAACAAGACGGAGCAGCAAGGGGGAGAGAGAGGAGAGAGACAAGGAGTGGAGGTATGGAGACAAGGCGGAGGCGAGCAAGGGGGAGAGGAGGGAGAGAGACAGGAAGGAGTATGGAGAACAAGACGGAGCCGAACAAGGGAGAGAGAGAGACAAGGGAGGGAGGTATGGAGAACAAGACGGAGGCGAACGGGGAGAGAGAGGGAGAGAGACAAGGAGGGAGGTATGGAGAACAAGACGGAGCGAGCAAGGGGAGAGAGAGGAGAGAGAGAGGAGAGAAGAGGGTAAAGGAGACAGGTATGGAGGAGCAGGCCAGACCGGAGAAATCAGGAGGGAGGTATGGAAGAACAAAGGCAGCAAAGGGGAGAGAGAGAGGGAGAGAGACAAGGAGGGAGGTATGGAGAACAAGACGGAGCGAGCAAGAGGGAGAGAGAGGGAGAGAGAGGGAGAGAGAGAGACAAGGAGGGAGGTATGGAGAACAAGACGGAGCGAGCAAGGAGAGAGAGGAGAGAGACAAGGAGGGAGGCATGGAGAACAAGACTAGCTCTTGTTGCAAGGGGAGAGAGAGGGAGAGAGACAAGGAGGGAGGTATGGAGAACAAGACGGAGCGAACAAGGGGAGAGAGAGGAGAGAGACAAGGAGGGAGGCATGGAGAACAAGACGGAGCGAGCAAGGGGGAGAGAGAGGAAAGAGACAAGGAGGAGGTATGGAGAACAAGACGGAGCTAACAAGGGGGAGAGAGAGGAGAGAGACAAGGAGGAGGCATGGAGAACAAGACGGAGCGAGCAAGGGGGAGAGAGAGGAGAGAGACAAGGAGGGAGGTATGGAGAACAAGACGGAGCGAACAAGGGGGAGAGAGGGGGAGAGAGACAAGGAGGGAGGTATGGAGAACAAGACGGAGCCAGCAAGGGGGAGAGAGAGGGAGAGAGACAAGGGAGGGAGGTATGGAGAACAAGACGGAGCGAGAGTAAGGGGGAGAGAGAGGAGAGAGACAAGGAGGAGGAGTGGAGAAACAAGACGGAGCGACAAGGGGGAGAGAGAGGGAGAGAGAGACAAGGAGGGAGGTATGGAGAACAAGACGGAGCGAGCAAGGGGAGAGAGAGAGGAGAGAGACAAGGAGGGAGGTATGGAGAACAAGACGGAGCGAGCAGAGGAGAGAGAGAGGAGAGAGACAAGGAGGAGGTATGGGAGAACAAGACGGAGCGAGCAAGGGGGAGAGAGAGGGAGAGAGACAAGGAGGAGGTATGGAGAACAAGACGGAGCGAGCAAGGGGGAGAGAGAGGAGAGAGACAAGGAGGGAGGTATGGGAGAACAAGACGGAGCGAGCAAGGGGGGAGAGAGAGGGAGAGAGACAAGGAGGGAGGTATGGAGAACAAGACGGAGCGAGCAAGGGGGAGAGAGGGAGAGAGACAAGGAGGGAGGTATGGAGAACAAGACGGAGCGAGCAAGGGGAGAGAGAGGGAGAGAGACAAGGAGGGAGGTATGGAGAACAAGACGGAGCGAGACAAGGGGGAGAGAGAGGGAGAGAGACAAGGAGGGAGGTATGGAGGAGAGAGAGGAGAGAGAGAGAGACAAGGAGGGAGGCATGAGAACAAGACTGGGATGAAAGCAAGGGGGAGAGAGGGAGAGAGACAAGGAGGAGGTGTATGGAGAACAAGACGGAGCGAGCAAGGGGGAGAGAGAGGGAGAGAGACAAGGAGGGAGGTATGGAGAACAAGACGGATGAACAAGGGGAGAGAGAGGGAGAGAGACAAGGAGGGAGGTATGGAGAACAAGAGGGGGAGCAAGGGGAGAGAGAGGAGAGAGACAAGGAGGGAGGTATGGAGAACAAGACTTGACGAACAAGGGGAGAGAGAGGGAGAGAGACAAGGAGGAGGCATGGAGAACAAGACTGAGGGGAAAGGAGAGGGAGAGAGACAAGGAGGGAGGTATGAGAACAAGACGGAGCGAGCAAGGGGGAGAGAGGGGAGAGAGACAAGGAGGGAGGTATGGAGAACAAGACGGAGCGAGCAAGGGAGAGAGAGAGACGAGATGAGACAAGGAGGGAGGTATGGAGAACAAGACGGAGGCGATGGCAAGGGGGAGAGAGAGAGGAGAGAGAGACAAGGAGGGAGGTATGGAGAACAAGACGGAGCGAGCAAGGGGGAGAGAGAGGGAGAGAGACAAGGAGGGAGGTATGGAGGAACAAGACGGAGCGAGCAAGGGGAGAGAGAGGAGAGAGACAAGGAGGGAGGTATGGAGAACAAGACGGAGCGAGCAAGGGGGAGAGAGAGGAGAGAGACAAGGAGGGAGGTATGGAGAACAAGACGGAGCGAGCAAGGTGGAGAGAGAGAGGGAGAGAGACAAGGAGGGAGGTATGGAGTAACAAGACGGAGCGAGCAAGGGGAGAGAGAGGGGAGAGAGACAAGGAGGGAGGTATGGAGAACAAGACGGAGCGAGCAAGGGGGAGAGAGAGGAGAGAGACAAGGAGGGAGGTATGGAGAACAAGACGGAGCTAAGCAAGGGGAGAGAGAGGGAGAGAGAGACAAGGAGGGAGGTATGGAGAACAAGACGGAGCGAGCAAGGGGGAGAGAGAGACAAGGAGGGAGGTATGGAGAACAAGACGGAGCGAGCAAGGGGGAGAGAGAGGGAGAGAGACAAGGAGGGAGGTATGGAGAACAAGACGGAGCGAGCAAGGGGGAGAGAGAGGGAGAGAGACAAGGAGGGAGGTATGGAGAACAAGACGGAGCGAGCAAGGGGAGAGAGAGAGAGAGAGGGAGAGAGACAAGGGGACGGGAGGTATGGAGAACAAGACGGAGGCTGAGCAAGGGGGAGAGAGAGGGAGAGAGACAAGGGGAGGGAGGTATGGAGAACAAGACGGAGCGAACAAGGGGGAGAGAGAGAGGAGAGAGACAAGGAGGGAGGTGATGGAGAACAAGACGGAGCGAGCAAGGGGAGAGAGAGAGGGAGAGAGACAAGGAGGGAGGTATGGAGAACAAGACGGAGCGAGCAAGGGGGAGAGAGAGGGAGAGAGACAAGGGAGGGAGGTATGGAGAACAAGACGGAGCGAGCAAGGGGGAGAGAGAGGGAGAGAGACAAGGAGGGAGGTATGGAGAACAAGACGGAGCGAGCAAGGGGGAGAGAGAGGGAGAGAGACAAGGAGGGAGGGTATGGAGAACAAGACGGAGCGAGCAAGGCGGGAGAGAGAGAGGGAGAGAGACAAGGAGGGAGGTATGGAAGAACAAGACGGAGCGAGCAAGGGGGAGAGAGAGGAGAGAGACAAGGAGGGAGGTATGGAGAACAAGACGGAGCGAGCAAGGGGGAGAGAGAGGGAGAGAGACAAGGAGGGGGAGGTATGGAGAACAAGACGGAGCGAGCAAGGGGGAGAGAGAGAGGGAGAGAGACAAGGAGGGAGGCATGGAGAGCAAGACTGGAGCGAGCAAGGGAGGAGAGAGAGGGAGAGAGAC